>NC_091470.1:205442610-205640110 GCF_036971445.1 Narcine bancroftii
ACTTAATTACTCACAATGTTTTAAGTCCTCCTGGGATAGGGGCAGCAGAGGTCACAATTATTTTCCTTTAGAATGTAGACAGGGCATAGATTTAATGTATAGTCATAGTGGGGTATGGGTTAACAAGGGATTCCAATACAGACCAGGGGAACTGAACAGCTTTAGTGGAGTACATCTAATTTGTATCTTAGCCTACACAGGTATTAAAGACAGGAGTTTTAAAGCGATAGCACAAAGGACATGGTGGGACAAAGACAGACAGAATGGTAGTCAGGATTGTACATGTCGCACAGAGAGAGATTAATACATATGCTAATGTACACAGACAGGCTGCAACTCACAAGTTCAATGATACCCATGCTAATGTTAGCAGACAAGCTGCAACACACAGTTAAATCACAAGAAACAATCCTCCCCAGCTTGGTCTCTTCTCAAACTTCCTTTTGGTCTCTCATACATTCAAAATGACAAACACCACCCCGTGAAGGGGAGCACCAGTTACAAACGTGAGCTGCTACAGTACTCTAAAGCTGCTTGGCATTTCAATATCAGACTCCAGACAGCCTTCGGAGATCCGTGGCCCTGGGGTTCAGGGCTGAAGAGGAACGGCAGATACGAGCCACAATTCAACGGAACCGCCTGACTCTCGACTATTCGTTCGCTGCTGAAGGCAGCATTTCTAAGAGACTTCTACAGGACAATGCTTACAACAGTCGGGTGGTTAAAGACATTGCTTCAGGACTTCGACAAGAATCTGCCCATGCCCATGTTCAGACTTGGCAACCTTGGACTGATGTGGGATGGACTAGACTTTTTACTGAAAACTGGAGCCTGATACTCACAATCTTTATAGCAGCTGGACTCGCTACTCTGACCTTTATGGTGCTCGCCTGCCTAAAGACTTGGCTGCAGTTTTTAATTCATCGAACCCCTCGTCAGAACACTATACCCCAAAGAAAGTATGTTTCCCTAACTCTATCCAACGACACAGAGACTGCAATTTGGTTATTGACCAGCTGGGTAAAACAACACCTTACACTTTACAGCATCAGTAATACTGATCTAAAAGAAAAGTGAGGAAAGTGGGGGGGGGGGGGGGGATCAGTCACACTGAGACCAGTAACCAAAGATCAGTAACACTGATCATGGTGAAAGATCAGTATTACTGATCTAAAAGAAAAGTGAGGATTGTGAGAGATGGGAAAACTGATCTAAAATTATGAACATGAAGGAAACTAAAATTCATACATCAGTTAATGGCTGTAACCAGTACAAACAGGATGAACTTGGGGATTAGGATGCAGGAAAGCAGAGTCAGCACGATTAACATAGTCTTTGTGACAAGACCATAAGACTAAGATAAGGAGTGGTAAGGAACAATAGAATGTAGGAAGTTGTGGTAGTCTGGATCAGATATGGGTCTCCTAGCCCTGGACAGAAGTACCAAGTCCTACATATCTAATTAGCTAACCTTACACAGATTTATACATATTAAATTAGCCAACCCTAGACAGGATGAGCCAACTCTGCATATCAAGAGACTGTAGCCCTGAGAATCAGGAAGGTGTGAATAAGGACAATAACATGAAGGGACACCGACAGGATACCCCCTGGTCCTCCAAGTATACTGAAATTGCACGTAGGCAGGCAGGATTGCCTAATGCCAAACCCATCCAGGGGGCAGAAGAATGTAAGGGGGAGGGTATTCTGATGATGAAATTTACTGTATAAAAGTTGGGTGAGCCCCAGTGTATGTGTGTAATCCCAGGGTAAGGGGAAGCACCCAACTTTGCATTATTGCTGTAATAAATGTTCTTTGTTCTCAATTTTTGTCTCGAGCAATTTCTTTAAAGGTACTTCTATTTCTACCAACTTGGTACATAACAAGGGTGATGCATCGGTGAAAGAAACCTGTTTTAAATATGTATTCATTCGACATGCATTTTTTTAAAAACGTAATTTGCATGTAATATCTTCCCAAATGAGTGGTATCAAACGCGTTTGCGACGTCCATTACCATGGATGTGCCCTGGTGTAAATATTATTTTTGATATCAGGCAGCCAGAAGCAGCGGGGTGAATGCTTTTCTTTCCATTGACTTTATCATGTTTTTATATTGTCTCATCGAGTAAGTTTGGTATTGGTGCCTTCAAAAATATCTCTTTATACCAGATATATATCTGGGTCTTTTTGACACATGCAGCATGGCAACAGGCCAAATCGGCCCACAATCCAGTGCCTCGTAAATATACCACATAAATACCACATAAATATACGGTGCAAGAAATCCTGAAACACACCCCCACCCCTACACCCAGCCTTGCAGACAACGCGGAATTCGAACTCTTGTCCCAATCGCTGGTGCTGTACAGGGTGTGGTCCTGAACATGATTTTCCTTCTTTTTGGTATGACAAAACCCGCAAGATTTATTGATTACTTGAAATGGCACACGCTTATTCAATAAAATGTTTAAGCCAGAGTCCTTTCTTTTCCTTTTAAATATTTTATTGGTATTTAGTATTTAAACAATTGAACGATAAAATTATACAATTTGGTATTAACTTAAAAGAAAAGGAAAAATATTCAGAGACAATGCACATTGTGCAGTCAAACCGTCAAACAAATATAATAACCCAACCAACCCAAAATTAAGAGAAAGAGAAGAAAAGTAAGTTAAACGCTTTTTTCGAGTGATTTACAAAATTGATAGTTTAATTTGGGTATGTGGACTCTTTGAACCACTTCACAATTACAACAGCATCATGCACAAAAGAAGGTCGTATTAATCATATCCACACTCGCTTTCTAACAGTGTGAAATGTTGTAACCGTAATATCCCTGACGCTGACAGAACCAATGTTCACTCATTGTCTCATCAGAATTTTTTAAACTCTTTCGTATTTCTCAATTACATCTCAGAAGGAAACCGACGGCCAAGCATGGAATATAGTCGGTTACAGTTTGCCGTGTGATTAATGTCGCTATTTTGTAATAGCGTGGAAATCTTTGCCTCTGTGGAGATTCGCGTATTTTAACGAAGGGAGTTCATTGCCTCAAAGTTTCAATTGGAGATATTTATGGTCGCACAGAACATCTTGTCGTCATATCGCAGGGTCGAGGAGATACTGTACATGATGATTGCCTTCATCTGTTTTCCTGGTAAGAGAAGCTGTGATTCCACTTGTTTATCTCACTTTGTGAAAATGTAATTCCAGAATTCATCAGAAAGATGCTATAAAATTCTTCGACGATAGCGGGAAGTTATTTCGAAAGGTCATCGTGAGCTCGCTCACTGGAAACGGTACAAACTTGATACAGTTACTGAAAAGATGTGGCTCATAGCATAGTTCGCGAGAATTAACAGATGTGGAATATGTGTACCTCAATGGTGTTTGATAATGATACAGTATATTTGAGAGATTTTAGTAAGTGTATATCGAGCTAAATAATGTTGGACGACAAAAAAGAGAAGAGAAATTATATTTTTCTTTCGTATGGCAGTGTATGGGCATCAGGGCACCGCTGGATTCACTGTCAGGATAATTGGACTCACCCGTTGTGTCCAGTCCAAGGTGGAAAAAAGTGCGTTCGGCAGAACATGTGCATTGCGACTCTGTTCCCTACCTCAGCTGCAACTATTTGATGCGATCGAGCCATTATCATTCTGCACCTTCCTATCCTTGTTATTAGACGTGTAAATGTTCCCGACTCCTTTGACTGGTCGAACCACATTCGCAACCCCTGGATTTGGAAACAATCTTCGCCCGGCTCTATTTATGATATCCCCGCTGTCCTTGAATCAATGTCTCAAATTTTATGTTCCTGTACCCTTTAAAAAAAGGCGGCGATGACACACATAACATTGCAAGAGCGCCGCAAGGCATCGACAGCTCGGAGGAAATAAAAGCCCGGGTCGCTTCACATGTCCATCCCAAGAAGAAGAATGTGAATCTTTTCCTAAACCTTTCGTCGCTTCTTATTTATTTATTTGTCCGACAGTCCCGTGCCGTCCAATTATATCCAGTCATTCAACAACCCCCTGTACGTTTTGGAAGGTGGGAGGGAACCGGAGAACCCGGTGAAAACCCACACAGACACGACGGGAACGTACAAATAGCTGACAGTGCGCGATTCTAAGCGTGGAGTCTGTAAGAAACATTTCGCTGACTGCCTCACGAACCCTGCCGCCCTCAACCGCGCCGCTGAAGGAAACTTTATCTCTCGTTGCCTGACGGACGATGCGAATGGCAAGGATGAACCGCCCAATTTCACACGCATGTTGAGATTATGAGGCGTGAGACGGACGAAAACCAGTTTAATTTTCATTTGTATATGACTGGGAGCAGGCAGGTAAAACCACGATTATAAAGTACATTAACATGGAAACAGACAGAAAAAAAAGAGTGATGTGGACCAACTGTAGACACAGGAGCAGAGCTGAGATCATTGGCTCTCAACCTTTTTCTCCCACTCAAGTAATCCCTAGGCTATCGGTGCTCTGTGAGTGGGAGAGGATGGTTGAGAATCAATGCTCTGAACCCCATTGTTACTGAAATATTTTGCTTGAGAAACATTGTCATTGGCCCGTGTGCTCATAGCGAGTCATGAAGATTTTCTCTTTCCACTCACTTCCCACCTTAAGCAATCCCTGACTCATCACAGAGCCCCGATGGCAGAGAGATGACTTAAAGTGGGAGATGAGTGGAAAGGAAAGTGTTGAGAACCACTAGATAGAGAATTGCGTCGGCACAGATCTTTTGGGCCGGATGGCCCGTGTACGTCTATTCCATTGTGAATCAGGCCGGGTGTGATTCCCATCTGCACGTGGTTTCTGTAAAATTTATTGATTTATTTTAGCGCGAATACTACTAGCTGCCAAACGCCATTGGAAGTGATGGCACCTCATCCAGTTTAACATCATGAAACACAACGGAGTTCATCGTATTCAGTGAACTGAAAGATTCGTATCTGATCAACTGTGAATTGCGATTTCTTTTAATCCTCGTTGCCATTTAATATTTTTGCATCTTCCGGTGTGGAAGGCCGATTTTATAACAGAGTGAATGTTAATTTTAGGGACCAATGAATCTCTTTGATTTCCTTTCGTTGTATCTTGAGGGAAATTGATGGGCGACGTTTGGTGTCGAGGCCCTGTAGCAGGACAGACATGGCAAACAAAGATGGCCCTTATGAAGACAATGCTGGATGCCACAGTGTCCAATCCATGGATCAGTTAGAGGTGGAAACGATATTAATCGGTTCAGCGACCTGTACAATCAATTCACATACTTTCTATAGGTGAGAATAGACGGGAAGATGCAGCTGGAGACGAAGGGCGAGCATGGGCGATAGAAACAGGTGGACGCATTCATTGGGAATAAAAGGACGTTGGAAGACGATGGATGGGGTGGGGGGGGGTGGGGGGCGGAGCGGCTGGAGGTGCCGAAGGAAACAACGTCCTTGGGGGTGGCAGGGTTGGCGGTGAGCACACACCTTTACAGCGCCAGCGATCTGGACTGGGGTCGAATCCCAGTGCTGTCTGTGATGAGTTTGTACGTTGTCCCCGTGTCTGCGTGGTTTTCCTGGTTACCTCCCACCGTTCCAAACGTACCAGGCGTGTTGTTTATTTGGGTGAAAATTGGGCGGTGCGGACGCGTGGGCCGAAATGGCCTGTTGCACAGCTGTTTCTAAAAACAAAAGCAGTCAGGTCTTCTTGGACGTAGGAGAGCCGGGCGTTAAAATGCACGTTCCTTTCTTTGAATCAGAATCTAAAGCAACATTCCTCTCCCTCCGCTTCAGGTTTACGTCGGGTGAAGTGCTAATTGGCACGTGTAATGGTTCTTTTCCCGTTAGGCTGCCCCTCGCTGTTATTTCCTGATCGTAATCAGACCGCTCTTAACGATCCGCCATCATGTGTGCACTCAATCCCGGCTTCCTTCTCTTTTTCCGGTGAATTTCATGGCGATCGTCACCCTATCCAGGGGAAAGTGCGGCCTGTCCACCTGCACCACGCGCTACCTGGTTGCCATGGCAGCTGCTGATCTGCTTGTCATTGTCATTGATGTCGCCTGCTATCGCATTAATCGCTATTATTTCCCATCGAATTTCCTGAACGTCACCCCGGTATGCAGCGTGGTCAATGTGTTAACTCGTAAGGCCAAACATTGCTATGTCTGGTTCACCGTCACTTTCACATTTGATCGATTTGTCTCCATTTGTTGCCAGAAGCTGAAAGCTAAATATTTCACGGAAAGGACCACAGGTATATTTCTGGTAACCACTGACGTTCTGCTCTGTTGCAAGAACATCCCATTCTGTTTCACGTACAATCCCAGGGTGATCATCCGCCGTGTGCCTGTCTTCTGTACCAGGAAGATAAGTTATTGCACTGAACTTGGATGGAGAGTATTTGACTCCTTCCATAAGACGACAACCCCGCTACTTCCTTTCGCTATGATCCTGCTACTCAATGCACTCTCGGTCCATCATATTTTAATTGTTAGTCGGGTTCGTAAAGGCCTGAGGGCTTAGAACAACGGAACGAATGCACGTGACACAGAGATGGAGAGCAAGAGGTCAATGCTTTTATTGTTCACCATCTCCCAGAACGCTGCAGCAATAGACATTCACCAAGGCAAGTATTTACTTAAACAAAAATTGTTATTAATTATATTTTAACATGAAAATATAATCAAACTTTAACTTATCTCTATACTTAACTAACTCAAATTCACCCACTTCTAATTCCAAGCTCACATGTATGCAATGTGTGTGTAAATTTAAGAAAAGTTCATGGTTCACAGTTCAATCTCACTTCTCATTTTTCTTCGTTCTCTGGATGCAGGCAACTCTAATACTGTGCACAGGATTTAACATGTACAAAGTTTACCAGTCTTTGGTGCTCGAAAGGTAAATGTATACTGCACAGAAATACTTTTTTTGGGTTTGCAGAGAGAGATATTCGTTGTTCCAGGATTTCTACAACTGAAGTACCACCATTAGACACTTAAATTTCTCACTGATGAAGCCTGCCCCTTCAGGGTTCTATAGATGGTAACCTCTTTCATTCACGCTCCCGCACCATAGCCTGAAACATCAGAAAGATAGGACTTCCAGCCATCCGTTCTGTTGGTTTTATTGACGTGCAAGAAGATTCCTGGCTGGCTTTCGGTGTCAAACAGTAGCTGAGAGAGCACATGTTACCTCTCTCTCTCTTTGTCTCTCTCTGTCACTCCCTCTCTCTCACTCTCTCTCTCTCTTTCTCTCTCTCTCTCTCTCTCTCTCTCTCTCTTTCTCTCTCTCTCTCTCTCTCTGTCTCGCTCTCTCTCTCTCTCTCTCTTTCTCTCTCACTCTCTCTCTCTCTGTGTCTCGCTCCCTCTCTCTCTTTCTCTTTTAATCAGCAGGATCATTTCTGAGGTTATCTAAAACCCTCAAGAAAAAGGGCGTGTACGCACGAAGCTTTATTTACAATTGTAAAAGACAGGTAGAAAGACATTTGCACACTACGGTTGATGAATCATATTATAAACAGGCAAACTGTAGATGCTCACAAGGTTATTTGTATCGACATTAAAATGTATTTTATTCTCACCCACAGACAGTCTCAATTCCATCAGAATTAGACCACAATTTGTCACGTTGCAAGGGTTACGCTCAATACTCCACTCCATCAACCCGACTCCACGTGTTCACGTGATGTCAGAACTACCCCAATATATATCTTTCCATCAGTGCTTATCACATGATGTAACTCAATCTGTTTTGCGCCACCATCTGTCAGATGTATGCCACAAGATATTTGCGTTATTTAGTTTCTAAGTGTATGAGAAACGTTTCAGTAATATTGACAGGGTTGCATGCCATCGGTGGTATCAGTACTACGACATTTATACCACCCAACATTGATAATGAAAGGTGGACCAAGCCCTCCTCGTAAATATACAGTGTGTATCTTCCTCTCTGATACCCAAACCGCGTGGTACACCTTTGGTACACAGTCCCTCGCCATCGGGAATCGCTCCAGATTGCTAAACTGCAGTATTTCACTGATTTGTTGAGAATCACTCAAGTTCGATGGGGTCAACGAAAGATGACTCTGGACACAAGGGATTTGAATCAAACGTAACTTTATTAACACTTCAATTAATATGAGAGCCACTTTATAAGGACTGGAGGGAACACTCGCACACAATTACAAGTAAGCGTGGGAAGTGATCGTAACGGGAAACAGTGAGGCGAAATTATTAATTCACATAGTCGAACTATACACAGGGTTTATACACTCCCTCTTGGACCACTGAATAAGACGACGAGGAACTGGTACCAACGTATCCATTCCCGTATATGCACACTCGCGGGCCCCTGATCAGTTATGAGCATTGGCTCTCCTGCCAGTATTACTCTGGAGCTATTGGATTTCTAGCAACTCCACGGCTCAGCTTAGGTGTAATCTGCACCTTTCCCGAGACCCTTCCAAGCGATATTTGCAGTAGCAAACGGGCATTGAGCTGATTCCGGGGCTCACACAATGAGGAAGAAATAGTGAATGTTCTCTGTGCCGGTCGTAAATACAGGGTCCAGCCAATAAGTAAACAAGGTGATTTGAATCTGCAACTCTCAGAGTGTGAATGGACCACTGGTTTGACCCCAACCTGAACTGACTCTCCACCTGCAATTCATAACTTCGTCAGTTCAAGCGCAGTGGGAGGGGCAGCGAGCGGTACGGTCAGCTGTGTGGATTTTCCTGGCTATTCTCGCAGTTTATCCGCCACGTAGCGAACATGGCGTGGGTGGGAATGGAAGTTAGAAGGCACCCATACCAGGGCACTCTACAAATCCTTTCGTATCATGCTATTCCTATTTACTCCATATTTTGTCTCCGACCGACGAACCACTGCGGGACACCTTCCCCATCCCGCCACTTTTATGGGTGTTCCCCGTGGTAAGTACTTCAGACCTTCGAGCAGGGAAAAGACCAGGAACCATCCTGCCGCTTTAATTCCGATCACAGGGAAGACTATCTCTCTGAGGTCCAAGCAGGTTTACCCTGACGTCCTTATGGGCGAGGGGACCGGAAGCCCGCCTTAGAGGTTGGTGATAATGACCATTCTCAATACCACTCAGTAAACAGAATGCAACTGGGGAAGGCTCGAAATGTCCATTTGAACAACGTGGGAAACCTGCCCCGCGCAATCGGACTCGATCTCTGCAAATTCATTATTGTCCAACCACATTCCCCCATTCCCCGACCATCATCGTTCTTCTCCCCGTTTCTCCATAATCGGGTTCATAGGTTGTGAGGTCGTTACGATATCATAACACATCCGCACTTTGATTAGATCGCAGGCAATTTTGATGTATTTCACTTTCAATCTACCTTTGCACGTAATATAAATGTCCGATGCATTCCGCATGGACCCGTGCTTGATGAGCACACCGCCGGTTTAATCCTGACTTGATATCCCAAAGGCGCCTCAGTACGGTTATTAGACCCATGTTCCCTGGAAACCCCGATTTATCCAGAAGGGAGACCATGTGGTGCTGCCCCTTGGGGTCCAACCTGTCGAACAAATGGCTTGGAGTAGCTTACTAGCAAAGCCACGAAACGGCCAATTTCCTAAAAGTTATGTTATACACCAACCCCTAATCCCCGTCCTATTTGTGGGTTGCCTGCTGCTACCTTTATTAGTGAACAGATCCACATTAAATCATGCATCCGGTAGGACTTCCACACGCATAATAATCAAAACAACCTCATGCACGGTTAAACTATACTCCCACTCTAACTTTGTTAAATCTACACCTGTGTCCAGTCCCAACTTTTTCTCGCAGCGCCAATTGATTTCTTGAGAAAGTGTCGGCGTCAGTATCTTCAAAGAAACACGGGTCTGGTTAATATTGCACGGTTGTGCAATCAAATGTTACTTTATAATGCAACAACTAATAAGAGAGACAATGTTCAAGGGCGCTTGGAACATACGCCCAAATTTATAAGGCGGCTTGGGAACACACACATATTTATAAGGGGGAGTGGGAAGAAATGCACACAATTTATAAGCATGGGAGCATAGGCGCACAATTTATAAGAGACCATGGGAAAAGATCTTGAGAGGAAATAAACGGGAGAGTGTGTTAAACAGTACACAATTATTAATTCACATAGGTGATACGGACATTCGGACACATTCAACAGGGCTGAAACAGGCTCGTGGTGCACTGAATACCGCAAGGTGGATCTGGTACCATTATACCCACAGACGTATACGCACGCTCTTAGACCCCTGATCATTTGAAAGGTGTGTGTGTTACTACTGTACACGCAGTGATATATGCTCGCTCACACAACTACGATGTTTTGAGCTGTGTATCTACTGCCAGTTTTGGGCTACACTAATCTGAGTTAGAGCAACACCACGGCAATGTGGACTTTAGCCGACTCCCTTCCAAGCAGTTTGTGCAGTAGCAACCTATCATGGATCGGAATCCGGAGATGTCAGTACAAGGGTGAGTTGGCGAATGTTCTCACGGATGGTGCTAAATGCAGGGTCTAGCCAATGAGCACGCGAGGTAATTTGAACAAGCCACTGTCAAGGTGAGCACTGGCCAGTTGTCTGAGACCATACTTCACGAATTCTTCACCTTCTCCGCCACCACATATCTCATACAGCTCTGCCAAGGGGAGCTACACTTCACTCGTGAATCTACAAGGGTCGAAAGCTGCAACTGGTGCTTATCATGTGGCCTCCTCTACATAGCAGGGACGGTATGCCTACAGGGAGACCGTTTTGTTGCTCGGTTTCTCCCCGTCCACAGCAACAGCAACGAGCTTCAAATGGTCAAACATTTTAATTCCACCGACCATTGAAAATCAGACATGTCTGTCTATTGGCTTCTGTACAACAACTCCGAGGCCAGCTGCAGTTTGGAGGAAAGCTTTATATTACCCGAGGTGTGCCAATAAAGTTTTCCGGTATTAAGGAGTTAAATTCTGAGCTCCAGAAGCTCAATAATACTATAATGCTTGTGTCCCAAAGAATAGAGAAGCGCCGGGTAGATGATTCTTCAGGTCACTTTTGAGTTAAGAGTTAATATGCTCCGAACTAACCTCCCAAGCGGTTCATCCTTTTCACGGCCACTGGCCGAATATTCAACTTGACCACTGCTTGGATGAATATCTATCAGAAGTGTTTAGAGTGTTTCCCACTCTTCACTCTGCTACCTTCGCTAAAAGATGCGAGTGTCTTTAAAATATAACTCAGAGGTACAAGGTCAGCTTTATCCCGTCTGCCATCTGATTCGTGAATGAAATGCACCTCCGAAACTATCTCAGTTAGTCTTCATTTTCTTTTTTTTTCCATTTTCATTAATTTTGAAAAGTAGTTTTTTATAAATGTTTGTACACTCATGCTGTCAATTAACTACGAATTTAGCAATATGTTCATGACAATAAATTGTGATGCAGATTCAATAAATGAACAGATAAATGTGGTCAATTAAGTTGTACATGGTAATTAGAAGAAATGGGTCATGGGTCGGAACATCCATAGATTGCATTTCCTTTTACTGGGGAATCCCAGGATGGTGCTTTACCCTGTCAGGAAGCAGCAGCAGCGCCTGCTTGTCGGACACTCTGAGCAAACTCTCCAATACATACAGAGGCTTGTTTTGATATGAATGGATTATGTATGTGGCTGGTTGGATGAGTACATGTGTAAAGGATGTGCGGGAGATATTGTGGGAACAAAAAGGTGTGACAGAGTATTTCGAGGTGTTTGGGAGGAATCGTCAGAGCAGGTTGCACACAAACATTTTAAAACATTGAATATTTGTAGGATTTTTGCAGAGTGCCTTTTGCAAAGAGAGCAACAAATGTGCAGCATACAGCCTTCCTGGGAGAGCATATGATTTTGCAGCAGGGAGAACAGTGTTTCTCTCAGAGAAGGAGGGTGTGAAATAGAGAGAAAGGAGACAAAAATCAGTTCCAGAAGGACAAAGCTGACTAACATTTGGAAGACTACCTGGTCAAAGGAGCAGTCTGGCTGTCTGAAAGGTGATCTGAAAGATGAAGGATCATCTGGAGTACCCTGACGGGGGCAGTCTTCTGCAAAAGTCCTGTAAATATTCCAAGTTTTTAAAAGTTTGTAGGAACCTGCTCTAACAATTCCTCCCAAACGACCTCTAAATTCTCTGACAAAAAAGGAATTCCACAAACACTTGATCTATATCGTACATGGCCCTAAAACTCGGACATCCTTGAGATGTTCAGAGATACCATCTCCTGTACATCAGATGGAGAGGGGTCAAAACCTACATGGCCGGTGAAGACGAGGGGAAAGGCTTGTTCAGTTGATCACATACATAAATCAGATTTGCGAATGGAAACAGGAATTGTATGTAACACCCGCAGACAAACGTCAGTAGCTCCCTTTTTAATTAAATTGTGAGAAACGAGAAGGTCCTCCATTTAGTCCGCTGTTTGCAAAGTGGGCATAAATTAAAATTCATCTGATTCAAAGTTCTCATGGGAATTTATTTATTTTCATTGTGGAAGCATAAAGCATCGTGGAAATTGTGGGAATCTTTAGAGAATCATGTTTTAATTTCACCCACTAGAGCAGAATTTCAGATATTCGCCGAACTTTTTTGCTTTGTTGAATGATAGGCTGAATATAACCTTGCCTATTGAAAAATCGGATTGTGAAAAGAAACCAACTGAATGTTATGGTGCACTAACTGCGAGTAACTGAAATCTTCCGGGGGACTTTTAATGAAAATGGAAATGATTCATAATGGTGTAAGTGCTTTCACTTCAGAGAAGTTCAGCACTACAGAGGCCTCCAGATGTCGACACGATGAAGGACGTGAAATAATGGCTGTGAAAATTTCGGTAGAAGACCTCATACATAATGCCATATGGATATGCAGGAAATCTATTATTCACTTCTTGCAGTGGTTGGTGTTTCTTGTAAGTCTGAATAATAATGCTCGTAATTTCTTCATTGTACTGCGAACCTAAAAGGTCAAATTCCATTCACGGACCTTACCATAAATACCATTACCATAAATGTCATGATATTTTAAGTTGGATATTAAGTTTTGGGCGTCACGGTGTGCGCAGAAATCAGTTCAGTGCTGTGACAAATCTGGTGCTGTCTGCATGTGTTCCTCGTGTCTGCTTGCATTTCCTCTGGGAGCTCTGATTTCCTTTCATCTTTCAAAATGTACCGGGGATTTACGTCAAGTGGACGGCACCGACTCTAAGTCTGTTAGCGTCTGTTACCGTGCTAAATTTAATTTAAAGTTAGTAAAGGCCATTGTCCCTTCAATATTAACGACAGTAATTACTCCACCCGTCTCAGAAAATATGTAATCACCTGACTTATTGTTGTGCGATTTGCTTCAGAAGACACCTCAAATATCGAACGCAATGTCGACCAGGCCAGCAGATCCAAGTGTCCATGATGACACCAAATGTCTCTCAAATATAAATTTGAACCCGCGACCACCACTCCCACCGACACCTTGTACAACAATCTTTCCACCTTCTGAGTAAAAAAATTTCACCCAATTAAATGCCTCGCCCTTTACTCCTAATCCTTCCACCTTGTTCTTCTCTCAGCTCACTTACGCAAAAAAAAAACAACTTGCCTTTACCGTCTCCACCCCCCTTCAACCCCGCTCACAATACTGTACACCACTGTCAATTCTCCAAATCATTAAGTCTGAACGAAAGTCATTCGGCTCTTCAAGTCCAGAGAACCCTTTTGTAAACCTTATCTGCAATTTTTTCAATCTATTGATCTAATTTGCGTACTTTGGAGGATAGCGTTAGAAATTTGGACTCTGTGATTTCTTACAAAATGTTTTCTGCATAATCTAGTGTCTCAAAGATCTACAAAACAGGCGCGAGTCGGACATTGTCACAGTTGTATGTTTTGACCCAATAGGTTTCCATGTCGTGGGAAGCCAAGGTAGAATTTAATTATAATTGAAATTTGATTCGATCTGACACCACCCGCAGGGTCCATTGGTTAGCTTGACCGAAATATTAAAAAACACCTTTGGTCCTATCCGTCCCCTTCATCTACTGCGTTTAGATTATTCACAAGACTGAAATTGACCCATTGACAAGCGTTGCAAACTTATTCGAGAATATTATTTTCTTAAATAATATGCATATTAAGTCTGGGAGGGCTGAAACCTCTTCCCAAGGTGTCGGCATGGCCTGCACATGGCTCGTGACCTGCTGAGTTGCTCCATCTGGTTGCTTTTAGCTCAGATCCAACACCCATAGTGGTTCATTTAAGCCCTGGATACTCTGGCAGCAAACTGTACCGCGCCCGCTGGCCATGGCGCACCGTGATTCACTTCATTACCCGTGTGTGAGTAAATAACGGAGGTTCTCGGAGCAGCACAATGAGTGTGGAAAAGAGCTCGCATTCAGGGCAACCCGAACAAGGTCGCTGAGCTGAAGCATTGAAAATCGGGGTCATGGCCTTCGTCGTGTCTGGTTCCATTGGGGAATCAGCGTCTGAGAAACAAGAACGTTGTGGAGTGGAAGCAAAAATAAGGTCGACCTTTAAACTATACTCTATATTAGATGGTAAGCATGAATATATCGTCACTATAATTCGCCACACGTTTAGCTGGAGATCATGGTGGATGTAATTTGGAATTATGTGGCAAGACTTTTTTGCACACCTTAATTTCATGGGAGCGGAGGAAATCTTAATCATAATTCATTGCCTATGTCTGCAGTATCCCTCGGAAATGCCACACACCAGCAAATCAAGGACGGCGAAGGTCAGACTGACATGCACTTGATTGGTTTCGCCTCAAATTCAGAAATGCATCTCGGTTTTCAGCAGCGGCACCTTGTTAGGGACCGACCACCCGCGTGGCTTGGCGTTACGGGAAAACCGTGGCATGTAGCATTGTAAATCTGGAAAATAGCTTCAATCCAAAGTTAAGTAATTTCAGAATATGTCTTGGTGATGAAATACATCAGGATTTATATTTAATTTTCGTTTTAAATTTAGAAACACATCACTGTAACAGTTCTTCCTATTCAGCCCTTCAAGTCCGTCCCGTCCAATTTACACGCCATTAACCTCCACCCACGGTACGTTTTCAACGGTGGTAAGACCACATAGCCCCGTATTGGCAGTGTATTTCTCCAATCGGCGTCATGGTGATTGTCGAGAAAGCAGTGCACCGACTTCATTCTCTGTTGTCAATTAAACAAATTAATTAAATTTAACTGGCTCACACCGTCTTGGAGAATCTTTGACAATGCAGGAACATACGTCATTATAGCCATAATGTGAATTTAAAAAAAAACATTAAATTTCAGATGAAAGCGACAAATTTCAAGTCTTAGGGAAACCATCTTTCCAATAAAAAAAACTGTTTCTGATGATAATCCAAGTTTCGAAGAGAGACGAAATGATTATGGATGTTCACTTACTGCAAGTAATTGACGCCTCTTTGTACACTAATTGTGAAAATGGGTGTTCTATTCTCTTATTATATACCCCTTCGCTTCACTAAGGATTCGTCCAGCAGCCGGTGGATGTGGTCTCCGGGAAGTAGCAGCAGGCAGGAGCTGAAACGATGGGAAAGAGGCTTTGCTGGAACGTTTGATACATGCTGCCATTCCCATTTGCAGAAGATCTATTATCCAGTTCTTTCAGCTCTTTGTTCCTTAGAAATTTTCCAACTGTATTTATATAACATCCGGTATTTTCTGAATTGTTAACAATGAAATTCCGTTCAAGGGTTGTCAATGATTGCATTCGGTTTCCACCTCCTGCATGGTATTTTCCAGCACCCAGCGGAAGATTTTCAACCAAGAATAGTACTATCCCCTTTTATCTCTCTACCCTCCATTTTACTGTCATCCATACGCATGTCAGTGCCTCTGAATTGTCTCTAAATCTTTCAAACTTTCATCCATGGCAAGGTTTTTGAAGCACCCCAAAATCTTTTTTTTTGTTAAAATACGTACGGCTCACGTCTCCACTAAGCCTTACTCCTATTACTTGGCGAGATGACCCCTGGTGTTTGCTATACTTGCCCTAGGAAGTTACAAGGCTGTTTATCCTGTCTGTGCCTCTCAGAGTCCTGTTGACTTCTATTGTCTCCTCCCATCCTTTTACACTCCAAATAGAAAAGTCCTAGTTCTGCAATACTTACTTCATAAGAGTTATTTTACAATCGTGGCAACATCCTGATAAATCTCTTATGCATCAACTGTATATTTTCTACATCTTTCCAATAATGACATGAGCAAAATGGAACCCACTACTCGAAGTGTGGTCTCACAAACGATTCATTGAACTCTCGACTCTTCAACACAATCCCTCTATTACCGAAGCCAAACATCGCATAGTCTTTCATATCAACCTACCAGGCACACTGAAGAGATTTATGGATATGCTCCCCATAGTCCTCCTGTTAAAGGATTATGACGCTTTATCTCCAATTGTCATACGATAATATAAAAATCAAATTGATCAAAATTTGCACTCCTTAAATTGTCGCCTTGGACGTTGGACGGCGCCCAAAATGATCAGAGAACGAGAAGGAAACGAGATTCCCTTCACAGTCGCTGAGGGTTTGCAGATTCGCCTCCAGTTGTCTCACAGCCTCTGCCTCCACAGTCACCCCAATTCATAGCATTGGAAGTCCTAGCTGCAGATCCAAATATCCTATACGGTCAGGAAAATCTTGGACACGTGGTGCCCTTCTGGAAGTCTTTTTTTTCTCTCGCGCCCTCCCGAATCATTGCTTCTGTGAGCTAATTTCCATCTGCACCCAAACTGCCGTGAGTTCGACGACCGCAAGTCCAAGAGTATTCCTTGTCGGTCCTTCAGCAGCTTTGTCCCTGGCTGATCCGCTGCTGTGATCGTCTCCAAGATTTTCCTATCCCGATGGTGGAAGTTCTTCTCATTCTGTTGCCGGTCCTCCCTTTCCCAGGGATCTGCAACTCCCCATTGTCCGCTGCCAAATCCTGTCGCCACCATCTTTGGCACAGTGCTCCTAGTTTAATAGGATGCTAAAAACAACCTTGGCTTCTCTAACATGTGCGTCTCCAGACTATTCACAGCCGTGGGATCACGAACGGGCCCTGTGGATTTTAGTAAGCATGCCACAATGTCGATCAGTTGTCTATTAATATGCATTTGCTGAATCTTGTTTCACAGGATAATATTTGAAAGAAAATATGCTGTCAAATTTAATTCTAAAATATAATTGATATCAAGGCTAACTGTTACTTCACTGTCAGAAGTTAAACATTTAAATATTTGTTTAATTTATTATATACTTAAGCATGAACTCCGAATTTTTCATGTATTCATGCCGCCAAACAGAAGAATTTGTGCTTTAAGGCGACAAAGGCAAGTCTACTAGGTCCCCAATTACATTCTCGCCCCATGTCTCCCTGCCCTGGGGTGTGCCACTCTCCTGCCGAGGCCTGGACACAGCCGACCTCCCTCTGAACCCTGATTCTGTTCTATTGATTCTGACTGTCCGATGTTCAGCTCCATTCTTCTAAAGGGAAGAATTATGCCATTTGTGCCTGATGACGTTAGTCTTCCTGATCATGGGACGTTAAATTCCTTGACCACGTTTACCATCTCACCAGGTAATCGGTTAATGTCCAACTTCGTCTCTCAGACCTGGTCTTCAGTTATTTTCAGATGTTATTTTAATTCCATAATTCACATCATGTTTGCTGTGATCGCGGTTTGATCACCAACGCCTGATGGAGCATCAAGTCTGACAACATTGAACAACGCCTTTCATGCCAGCTTGCCCACACCAAGTCCTATTTTACACTATGCCAATATTCCTTGAACCCATTCGTTCTCATGTTCATGTGCCGCTGAATTTGGAAGGGCACAGTTGTCTCCATTCAGTCACCTCCTCTGGCGGTTCATTCACCAGAGTCACTAATCACTATGTGAAGGAGGAGTCCATTATCCGATTATTTTAAGTCTACGTCCTGCAGTTTACTGCTCACGTAATCTGAATGCGAAACTGTTAGCATTTAAATTATCATTTCTAACCTTGGATTCATAAACTTCTGTGAGCAGTGGTTTGGTATCATATGGTCCATCCTCTCCTTGCAATTCAATCTTTCGGGCAGAATTTCCATCTTCATTGTATTTTCCTATGTTTGGGTTACATTAAGTATGCCTTTTCCTCCAATTGCTCTCATGCACTCATGGGTCACTTTCATCATGACCTCTTTATACTTCAGACCAACTCCTGGACTGATGTAAACCAGCGAGTAAAAATAGATCTTCATCTCCCAGTCCACCCTCGTCTTCAGGTTCAGAGGAATATGCACCTATTCTCTCAAATCACTCAACGCTTCCCGCTACACTACCGTCCGGTGTTCATTCTCTCTCCAGTTTGACTGCATCTGCAAGCTTATACAATACTTCGTCATGGCAACAGAAATCAGAGGACCTGAACTGATGATCCCAGAATATTCCGTGAACAAATTAATACTGGACGGACTCATCTGACTTGGAAATACCCAAGGACATGAAAACTCATAAAACGTTATTCAGGCCAGGTCCAAGATGTAAAAAAAAAGTGTATGACGTTAAACATTGCGAATGCGGTGGTGGTGCGGGGATCGGAGGGCGAGACCTCTCTCTTAAAATGGACCAGAAAATTTAAGTGCTGTGCGTGAGGAGTGGAGCTACCGCGGAGAAAGGAGGGAATAGGAATGGATTTGGAACCGTGCGACGGTGAGTGAAATATGGAAATAAAAAATAGATGGACGCGCAGTTGCATTGGAGACGTCTCAGGAGGGAAACAATGTTTCTTTCGGGTGAACGTTCGACCTCAGCCGACAAGGGACGAGGGCAATGACCGGCATCTGTGGAGAATTTAAAATGATTAACCTGCCGGAGTTAAATCTTGGACATGCACACAGAGATAAGGGAATGTGTTCATAAATTCAACGTGCCAAAAGACCCACATGCTTATTTGCTGCCGCCACACGTACACGTATAGCGACTATAATGGGATAACATATACGAGATCAATATGTAATGGGCACACAAAACGATACGAATAAAATTATTCGTGAATGAATGTTCACAATTTTATTTACTGGAAGAATAAAGGTGATGTTTAAAGAGTCCAATTCCACGCGACTGCCAGCAGTGACATTTTCATATTTTGTTGTTGAAATGGAGTGCTCTAAAAAATTCTATGAAAATAATTTGACAGTATCATAGCGTTTATGTGTGAATGCCTGAATCCGGATCACGCTGGAAGTCGTTTGATAACCGGTGCATTGTGAATTTGTCCTGAAGACAGATTGATCAATTTGTTCCCATTTTGAACTAACATTCGTTATTTTAACATTTCCTTTCGTGAATTTAACTGCGATTGTGATCCTATCCACGGAAATTGTTATCTCCCCAAATGCTTCATTCGCTAACTGGTGGCGATGGCTGCAGCAGATCTTATGGTTTTAATCGCTGCTGCTATTTGTTCGCGGATTTATTATGGAGAATGCATTTTTCGCCCTGGTACTCCTCCTGCAGGTCGCAACTACTGAGTGTTCATTTTGGTTCATTATCGCATTTACTTTCGATCACTGCGTCTCCATCTGCTGTCAGAAACTACGGAAACATTCCTGCACTGTGAGGGCAGTGAACCTGGGACTGCAGACCGTGGGTGCACTCAGCGGCGCTCAGCCTGCTCCATCTTACCTCGCAGTCCATCCACAGCGCGGCGTTGGCCGAAATGAATATATTACATCTCCAAGTTGGACAATGTACGACTTAATTGACAATATTTTCACGCCCTTATTACCAATTGGGGTCGCTGTGATTTTTAATGTAGTAACAGTCAGTCACATTATAGCGGCCAATGAGTCCGACGGAAAATAAGATGCAACATTCAGAATGGGAACGATCCAAAGGAAGACAAACGGAGAACGTCGATGATTTTTCTGTTACCTCAGTGTAATCGAAAATTCTAACCTGTTTTTTTTTAAACTTGCAGCTCTGAGTTCTGCAAGGCTGAGAACCTGCTTGTGTTTTGGAATCAGCAGACATGAGCTAAATTCCACCAAGGGGCCAGAGATGCAGTTTTCTGACGAAAGAACATCTGTGTACCAAGAATATTTTACTTTCCTGCTTGTTTTGGTCACAGACTGTCAGAAACCAAGCCTTGATGCAAAATAAACCATTGTATTCAAAGTGATAAGCTGAAAATTATGTTATTCTTTAGAAGCCTAACATGCTAGCTTGCTTGCTTATCTTTCATGCTGTGCTGGGAATATGTGCTTGGGTAAGCAGTTTTTGGGTAATATAAGACATGGTCCCGCTGCTGAAGTTTGAGCCTCTCCGAGAGGTGGCAACATCTCTCAGCAAGAAGAAGAACTTCTGGAGTCCAACGAATGTCCCAGTCAGGGGAGGTGGAGAAGCTGCTACCGGCACCCTGACAACCTACTACAAGTGTGCAGTCGTTGCCTCACTTCGGCAGTTGGGACCATTCCAAGCCCATAGTTGGGAAGGGCTTGCATATTGTAGTGTGAAATCAGCTTTTGAATGTGTAATAAACATTTGTATGAACTGAACTGCTCTCGGTGTGTGTGTCTATTTTCTTTCGGTAGCTCAGATATTGTGACCAATCTAAAAAGAACAAAGTGAGAGGTATACGTATACCCAAGGCACTCCATTTGCCAATTTCATTTTTACTGTGGATGCCCCAAATTGTTTATGACATTAAATGGCGAAATAAAAATTATTCTTACACAGACAGGTATTTCAGCACCCCGTTGTATATTCTGCAACAATTCAGGCTGATGTTAAGTTTGCTCTGTAACTGAACCAACACATTGACTGACACTGATGAAATTCAGGGAGGAGCTGAAAGGTTTTGTGAAATATTTGTTTAGAGTAAACGTGTAAATCCTCTTCTAAATTGTAAGTGGATTATTCTGTTCGATTAATTAAAATCGAAACGTGAAAAGATTCACCCTTCACCCAGGCATCATCCACTATGATAATTCACAATGAAGTATCTCTTAGCCTTGTGATATTCAATGATCATTCGCCCACCAAACACCAATTTAACAACTGTTCTCAAAATCATTGAAGTTGAACAATAGAACATTAAATCACAGAAAACCATCCATTTGACCCTTCTAATTTGTGCAGAAATATTATTCTGCTAGTCCCCCATTCCATTATCCCTCAGACCTCTCCCATCGTTGTATCTATCCAATTTATACTTAAAACATAACAGTGAGCACGCAAATACCACGTCAGATGGCAGCTCGTTCCACACACCCGCCGCTCTCTGAGTGCAAACGTTCCTGCAGTGTTCTGCCTGCGGAAAGAGTCTATTTGCATTTACCCTGTCTTTTGTAATTGATAAATAGTGGGAGTAATTTGGTAAAATTAGAGTAGGTTACATACATATACACATTTTAAAACAGACTTTATTTGAAATACTGAAGAATTCATATTCAGTAACATTGCAGGATCTATGGAGAATTTCACAAGTAGGCGCTAATTTAAATGACGTCATGAAATGAATTGCTTTGTTTGGATTGGAGAGGCAGGCTGGGTGTTTGCAAGTACCTACAGGGTGCTCACCGAAAGGTCAAGCCTTGGTTTTGTTTATCTAAGGCATCAGCGAGACTTCATTAATGGATTGTTATTTACAAAATGGGCACTGATGAAAGAGCATTTAAAGAATGATGAAAAAAATGATATAAATAAAAAAATAGACAGATACACACATAAATAAATAAATAAATAAATAAATAGATTGATGGATTCTTAGGGGGGAAAAATATATATATATATATATATATATATATAGATAGAGAGAGAGAGAGAGAGAGAGAGAGAGAGAGAGAGAGAGATGCAGAGACAATTTCTACAGTGTTGAGCTAGCGACAGGTGACGGAACTGGAGCAGGACAAGCTGGCAAGCTTATGGAAAACCCCGTCTGGAAGAAGGTTTTTAAACTTGTGGTTCATGCACGAGGAGAGGACTGCCTGCCTCATGTTTCACTTGAGATAAGATAAACAAAAAGGAACTCTGTGGTGACCTGAAATAAATAAGGTATCATCTGGAGAACCCTGAAGTGGTAAATGTCGGCGGCAAGACACTGAAGTGGCTGATGGAAATAAATCCGTTTTAGATGTCCTGGAACTACAAATCTCTCTCCGAAAATCGACAATAACCTTCCTGAGCAGTAACCATTTACCTTTGAAACATCAATGCCTTGTGAACGTTACAAATGTTAAATTCCGTGCACAGGATAATAATTGCCTGCAACCAAAGAATATGGAGGATCGAGAAGCGAGAATGGACCGTGAATCAAATACCTTTTCTGAACTTACACACACATTACATACACGTGCACTTAGAATTTGAAGGGGGTTAAGTTAGGTTAGTTAAGTCAATTGTGGTAAATTAAAGTGTGATTATGTTTTCATGTTAAAGATCATTAAAACAAAATCCTGACATAACATTATTACCTGATCTTATCTGTTTCCTATTTTTTTTCACTTCGGTCCATTGCCGGCCTGCAACATGATATACTTATCATGTCCCGGATCCACCAACATTGTGATTAAAAACAGCTCCGTCTGTTCATGTTAGTGCGCAAAGGAGGATGAGATTGCAAATAAGATCTAACTGATCTCGGTTCATAATCTACAAAAGGCCATGGAAATGCCTTGAAGTGTAAGCAGAAAGTACGCAGATGGTAGGAGAGTTCTCTCATAAAGGAACGATTGAGAGAGGCACAGTTTAGCATTCTCACAACGGGGCCGACTATTTTCCACAAATGCTGTCATGATGAAAAGGTACAAATGACGGAATTTTAAATTTCTATTGACAATGCAGTATGGACACGGATCAAAAATATTTTATGCTGGTGGCGTTGCCTGATGGCGAAAGAAGAAGTGTAATTCCGTCTTCCCACAGTTGGACTAATATGTACTGAATTAAAACACTTAATAAATTCTGGAATGTTTGTTTGGGTTATCTTAATGTTAAAAGACTATAATGGCTGCAAATACGAAGAAGTCAAAAGAACAGATACAGAAGAAACTACCATTTAAAAAGTACAGATGAAATTAGGCTTTTTTCATGCAATAATAGATTTTTAAGAAATTGACAGATTTAAGGAATAAAGTTATCATAGGATTGTTTTGAAGTGGATAATCTTTATCATTTAGCCAACTTAGAGAAAATTGTGAATTTAATGCGTATGATTGTGTGAGTGTGTGTGAGAGTGTGTGTGCACATGTGTGTGTTGAGTGCATTTGTGAGTTAGAGTGTGTCTGTGTGTACGTGTGTGTGTGTTAGCATGTGCGTGTGCGTGCATGTGTGTGCACACGCTGCTTATCTCTATGTTTGTGAGAGTGTGTTTGAGTGTGTGTGTGAGTTAGTGTGTGTGCGCATGCATGTGTGTGTGTGCACGCGCTGTGTATGTGTATGTTTGTGTGAGTATGTGTGAGATTGTGTGTGCACATGTGTGTGTTTGAGAGTGTTTGTGAGTTAGTGTGTGCATGTGCACATGCATGTGTGTGTGCACGTGCTGCATATGTGGATGTTTGTGTGAGTGTGTGTGAGAGAGGGTGTGCGCATGAGTGTGTTTGTGATTTAGTGTGTGTGCGCACGTGCCTGTGTGTGTACATGCTGCGTATGTGTATGTTGGTGTGAGTATGTGTGAGATTGTGTGTGCACATGTGTGAGTTTGAGTGCGTTTGTGAGTTAGTGTGTTTGTATTTGTGTGTGTGCGCGTGCATGCGTGTGTGCACATGCATGTGGGTGTGAACGCACTGCGTTTGTGTATGTTCGTGTGAGTGTGTGTGAGAGTTGTGTGCACATGTGTGTGTTGAGTGCCTTTGAGAGTTCGAGTGTGTCTGTGTGTGCGTTTGTGTGTGTGTTTGCGTGTGTGTACACGCTGCTTATCTGTATGTATATGTGTGTTTGTGAGAGTGTGTGCACAGGTGTTTGTGTATTTCAGTGTGTTTGAGTGTGTTTGTGAGTTAGTGTGTGTGCGCGCATGCCTGTGTGTGTACGTGCTGCGTATGTGTATGATTGTGTGAATATGTGTGAGATTGTGTGTGCACATGTGTGTGTTTGAGTGTGTTTGTGAGTTAGTGTGTGTGTTTCTTCGTGCGTGTGTGCACGTGCATGTGTGTGTGCACGTGCTGCTGATTTGTATGTTTGTGAGTCTGTGTGAGAGTGTGTGTGAACATGTGAGTGTGTTTGAGTGTGTTTGTGAGTTAATGTGTTTGTATTTGTGTATGTGCGCGTACATGTGTGTGTGCACATGCATGTGTGTGTGAACACACTGCATTTGTGTATGTTTGTGTGAGTGTGTGTGAGAGTTGTGTGCACATGTGTGTCTGTTTGAGTCTGTTTGTGAGTTAGTGTCTGTGTGCGTCCATGTGTGTGCACTCGCTGTGTATGTGTATGTTTGTGTGAGTGTGTGTGTGTGTGCACATGTGTGTTTGAGTGTGTTTGTGATTTATTGTGTGCGTGTTTGTGTGTGTGTGCATGCATGTGTGCGTGTGAGTGCATGTGTGTGTGTGCATGCACTGCGTATATGTGTATATTTGTGTGAGTGTGTGAGAAAATGTGTGTGCACATGACTGTGTATTTGAGTGTGTTTTGAATTAGTGTGTGTGTGTGTGGGTGCATGTGTGTGTGCACACGCTGCGTATGTGTATGTTTGTGTGATTTTGTGTGAGAGAGTGTGTGAACATGTGTGTGTTTGCGTGTGTTTGTGAGTTAGTGTGCGTGTGCGCGTGCGTGTGTGTGCATCTGCATGTGTGTGCATGCGCTGCATATGTGTATGTTTGTTTGAGTGTGTGTGCACATGTGTGTGTTTGTGAGTTAGAGTGTGCCTGTGTGTGCGTGTGTGTGTATTTGTGTGTGTGTGCATGTGTGTGTGCACACGCTGCGTATGTGTATGTTTGTGTGTGTTTGTGCGAATGTGTGCACATCTGTGTGTGTTTGTGATTTAGTGTGTGCGCAAGTGCATGTGTGTGTGCATGCGCTGTATATGTGTATGTTTATGTGAGTGTGTGTGAGAGAGTGTGTGTTCATGTGTGTGTTTGTGTGTTAGTGTGTGTTGGTTTGTGTGTGTGTGCATGGGCATACGTGTGTGCACGAGCATGTGAGTGTGCACGCGCTGCATATGTGTATGATTGTGTGATTGTGCTTTTGAGTGTGTTTGTGAATTAGTGTGTGTCTATGTTTGTGTGTGTGTATGTGCATATGTATGCGTGCGTGCATGTGTGTGTGGGTGTGCATGTGTGAGTTCGCACGTGCGAATGTGTATGATTGTGTGAGTGTGTGTGTTTGAGTGTGTTTGTGAGTTAGTTTGTGTGTGTGTTTGTGTGTCCGAGTGGGCCTCCATGTATATGTGGGCGTGCATGTGTGTGTGCATCTGCGTATGTGTATGATTTTTTGAGTGTGTGTGAGAGTTTGTGCACATGTGTGTGTGTGTTGAGTGCGTTTGTGTGTTTGTGTGTGTGTGTGTGTGTGTGTTTGCATGTGTGTGTGGACACGCTGCTTATTTGCATGTTTGTGTGAGTGTGTGTGAGATTGTGCGTGCACATGTGTGGTTTGAGTGTTTTTGTGAGTTTGTGTGTGTGTGTGTGCGCATGCATGCGTGTGTGTGCACGTGCTGTGTATGTGTATATTTGTGGGAGTGTGTGTGAGAGAGGGTGTGCACATGAGTGTGGTTGTGAGTTAGTGTATGTGTGTAGGTTTGTGCGTGTGTGCGCGTGCATGTGTGTGCGCGTGCATGTGTGTGTGTGCACATGTTGCGTATGTGTATGTTTGTGTGAGTGTGTGTGAGAGTGTGTGCACATTTGTGTGTGTTTCAGTGTGTTTGTGATTTAGTGTGTGTGTCTCTGTGTGTGTGTCTACGTGTGTGTGTGTGTGTGTGGGCGTTCATGTGTCATGACACTCGTGCCTATGCGTATGTTTGTGTGAGTGTGTGTGAGAATGTGTGTGCACATTTGTGTGTGTTTGTGTGTGTTTGATATTTAGTGTGTGTGTGTGTCTGTGTGTGTGTCTGTGTGTGTGCGCGCGTGCATGTGTGTGCACGTGCTGCATATGTTTATGTTTGTGTGAGAGTGTGTGAGAGGTGCGAGGCAAGATGGCGTTTGGAACAGACGTGCCTTCCAGACCTCTCCTGACTCTGATTTATTGTTTTGTCTTTAAGTGCCCGTTAAAGTTCTTTTAAAAGTTTATAAATAATAAGAGGTGTTGGATTAGTGCCTATTGGTTTATATGCAAAAAAAAGAGGTAAAAGAAAACATCAACAGACTGTTAAAAACTACATTTTCCGAAGTTGTCTGAGCCTACTTGTTTACAAGAAGCCAGGACTCAGCGTAGAATGAATCCAGAGGTGGACGTGCAGAGTTCGGCATTGAAGCTCTGTTTTAAGCCGGTGAGGCTCTTTGAAGGTCTCATTCAACAGCTTTCAGACCAAGGAGCTGGACGGGTGCCAGTATTTCACACAACGGCCACTGTGAGTGCTGTTACTCAGTCTTTGACAGTTGAATCAGCTGGGGCGCCACCAGCTGGAGAGTTAAAGAGCTGTCATTCGACTGCTACAGAGGTGGCGCTGCAAAATTCATCTTCAATTACAACGGCTTTTCCAGACATTGATTCAGTGAAGATGATTAAAGAGATTTGGCTTAAATATAACTATGATCTTCAGTCTCCTGGCATTGCTGGGGACTTTGAGAGGGATTGTTATACGAAGTCAAACTGCTAGAAAAGATACTAAATTAAGGGAAGGGACAGAAGATCCCATCGTCTCTAAGAAACAGCAAGACCCCATTATGCCTGAATCTACTTCTGTTAAAATGTCTGTTAAGGATCTTGAAGATAAGATATATTCTGTATCGAGTCACTGAGCTAATTTTGTGAACCTGTATATTTCCAAGATTAATGCGATGGCGAAAGTCATTAATGGAGCTTTTAAGCTTGAAACCATTGAAAAATATGAAATGTGTGATCAAGGTTTAGTCGATGCACAGATCAACTGCAAGATGAAAATAGAATAATTGAAACATTGCAGATCCAAAATAAAAATTTAGCGAAAAAGTTTGATTATTTGGAGAATCAATCTAGACGGAACAACGTGAAAATTGTTGGTTTGCCAGAAGGCATAGAAGGACCAGATCCAAGAATTTTTTTTACTGAATGGATTCTACGAGTGTTAGGACAGGATAAATTCCCTGAAGGTTTAATACTGGAACGTGCTCATAGAGTTTTAAGAAGAAAATCTTTTTCAGGACAGAATCCAAGATCTGTTTTGATCCGTTGTTTAAACTATTGTGATAGAGAGACAATTTTACGTACGGTTACTAGAAATACCCAGCAAAATAGATCTCCTTTGATGGTTCAGAATAATCCTGTTTTCTTCTATCAAGATTTGAGTCAAGAAATTATGTTTCAACGACGCGAATTTAATTCTGTGAAAGAACGGTTGTGAAAAAAAAGACATAAGGCAACATTCAGGTATTCTGCGGTACTGAAGACTTTTTAGGATGGAAATTACCCAAAGTTCTTTGACAATCCTAAAGAGGTTATGGACTTTGCGCAGTCTCTACCAATCATGCAGTTTCAGGAACGATGTAGTCCTTCAAGGTCTCCAAAAAGAGTAGAGATGTAAGGTGGGATCCAGATTTTTAAAAGAAATGGAAGCAATGGTGACCTAAGTGGTAACGTTGATTTAAAAAAATACATCTTTTATCTTTTTTTTTTAGAAGAGTTTAAATAGTTTAAATAATGATTATAGATTAATGAAATGGGAGTTGGGAGAGGGAACTGGGTGGGCACTAGTTTCCAGAAGTCATCAGCTACCTGTGAGGTATCTCACACCCAATATTTTGAGGAAGTTACCGCTTTGGGTGGTTTAAACAGGAGGAGGTAGTTGTGACCTCCGACCTGTTTTTTTTTATTTTTAATTTTTGGGTTAAGAAGTGAAGGTTTTTTTTTATTTTGTTTTAACAAACAATTTCTTTTAACTCTTTTTGTTTTCTGATTGTAATTGAGAGGGAATTAGGAGGATTGTTTTATCTCCTTTTTTTCCTCTTTTTTGGGTTTTTGTTTCTCTATTTTCTTTCGTTTTTAAGAGAATGATGTCACAGAAGATAATAAGTCTAAAATTGAGGATGTTGAATTAGATGAAGAGGAAGATGAGGGGAAAGGTGATAAGAAGAAAAAGAAGAAAATTAAGTACAAATACATTGAGGGAGAAGAGTTTAATAAAATTAAGTTAATTTCGATAGAGAATTTTGAAGATGTTATAAATGAAGAATATTGAGAATTTTATAAGATTTTGAACTTTTTTTCTTTTTTTTATATAAGGGAAGGGAATAAAAAGTTTATCTGATTGTTTTTCTAAGGAATGTTTTTGTTCTCTCGATGAATTATAAAGGAAACTTGGTATTAATGGAAATTCTGTATTTATGTATTATTAATTATGACTTTTTGTATAACAGATATGTGGTTGATATATGCTTTTAATATTTGAACTTAGTTTTAAAGTGGATTTCATTTGTTAAATAAGTGTATTATGTTTGATTTAAATATATGTTTAAGGGTATTATTTTAGTATTGATTTTTTTTGTTGTTAGTAATGTTTTGTTGTTAAGTTTTAGCCTTTTTTGTAAGTGGGTTTTTTTTTTCTATTTTATTTACAACATTGTTAATTAATTCGTCACTTTTTATTTTGGGGGGAGGGTTGGAATAATTTTAAATTGGATGATTAATGTGTTATAATTAATGGGGTGGGGGTTTATTTTGTGTAGTTTAATGATGTTGTATTCTAATTTGTATTATCTTATTTTTTTATTATTTCTTTAAATGTAATTTTTATTTTATTCATGTCATAAAATTTTAAATAAAGTTTAAAAAAAGAGAGTGTGTGTGCACATGTGTGTGTTTGAGTGTGTTTATGAGTTAGTGTGTGTGTGCGTGTGCATCTGTGAGTGCACGCACTGCATATGTTTATGTTTGTGTGAGTGTGTGAGAGTGTGTGTGCACATGTGTGTGTTGAGTGCGTTTGTGAGTTAGAGTGTGTCTCTGTGTACGTGTGTGTGTGTTTGCATGTGCGTGTGCGTGCATGAGTGTGCACACGCTGCGTATGTGTATGTTTGAGTGATTTTGTGTGAGAGTGTCTGTGAACATGTGTGTGTTTGCATGTGTTTGTGATTTAGTGTGTGTGAGTGTTTGTGTGTGCGTGTGCTGCATATGTGTATGTTTGTGTGAGTGTGTGTGCACATATGTGTGTGTTAGAGTGTGTTTGTGAGTTAGAGTGTGTGTGTGCGTGTGTGTGATTGTATGCGTGTGTGCATGTATGTGTGTGTACATACTGCGTGTATGTATGTTTGTGTGAGTGTTTGTGAGAGTATGTGTACATGTGTGTGTGTGTTTGAGTGTGTTTGTGAGATAGTGTGTGTGTTTGTGAGTTTATGTGTGTGAGTGTGTGTGTGAGTGCGCACGTGCATGTAAGTGTGTACACGCTGAGTAGTCGAGTGTTTGTGCGTGTGCGTGTGCATGTGTTTGTGATTTAGTGTGTGTGTTTGTTTGTGTATGTGTGCATGCATGTGTGGGTGCGCATGCATGTGTGTGCGCACATGCTGCATATTTATATGTTTGTGTGAGTGTGTGAGAGTGTGTGTGCACATGTGTGTGTTGAGTGCGTTTGTGAGTTAGAGTGTGTCTGTGTGTGCGTGTGTGTGTGTTTGCATGTGCGTGTGCGTGCAAGTGTGTGCACACGCTGCTTATCTGTATGTTTGTGTGTGTTTATGAGAGTGTGTGCACATGTGTGTGTGTTTGAGTGTGTTTGAGTGTGTGTGTTAGTGTGTGTGCGCGTGCATGTGTGTGTGCACGCACTGCGTATGTGTATGTTTGTGTGAGTGTGTGTGAGAGTATGTGTACATGTGTGTGTGTGTTTGAGTGTGTTTGTGAGTTAGTGTGTGTGAGTGTGCACGTGCATGTGAGTGTGCACACGCTGAGTAGTCGAGTGTTTGTGTGTGTGCACGTGCATGTGTTTGTGATTTAGTGTGTGTGTGTTTGTTTGTGTATGTGTGCATGCATGTGTGTGGGCGAGTGCATGTGTGATGACATGCTGCATATGTGTATGTTTGTGTGAGTGTGTGTGAGAGTGTGTGTGCCAATGTGTGTTTTTGAGTGAGTTTTTGAGTTAGTGTGTGTGTGTGGGTGCATGTGTGTGCACATGCTGCGTATGTGTATGTTTGTGTGATTTTGTGTGAGAGTGTCTGTGAACATGTGTGTGTTTGCATGTGTTTGTGATTTAGTGTGTGTGAGTGTTTGTGTGTGCGCGTGCTGCATATGTGTATGTTTGTGTGAGTGTGTGTGCACATATGTGTGTGTTAGAGTGTGTTTGTGAGTTAGAGTGTGTGTGTGTGCGTGTGTGTGATTGTATGCGTGAGTGCATGTATGTGTGTGTACATGCTGCGTGTATGTATGTTTGTGTGAGTGTTTGTGAGAGTATGTGTACATGTGTGTGTGTTTGAGTGTGTTTGTGAGATAGTGTGTGTGTTTGTGAGTTTATGTGTGTGAGTGTGTGTGTGTGAGTGCGCACGTGCATGTAAGTGTGTACACGCTGAATAGTCGACTGCTTGTGCGTGTGCGTGCGCATGTGTTTGTGATTTAGTGTGTGTGTTTGTTTGTGTATGTGTGCATGCATGTGTGTGTGCGCATGCATGTGTGTGCGCACATGCTGCATATTTATATGTTTGTGTGAGTGTGTGAGAGTGTGTGTGCACATGTGTGTGTTGAGTGCGTTTGTGAGTTAGAGTGTGTCTGTGTGTGCATGTGTGTGTGCTTGCATGTGCGTGTGCTTGCATGTGTGTGCACACGCTGCTTATCTGTATGCTTGTGTGTGTTTGTGAGAGTGTGTGCACATGTGTGTGTGTTTGAGTGTTTGTGAGTTATTGTGTGTGCGCGTGCATGTATGTGTGCACACGCTGAGTAGTCGAGTGTTTGTGTGTGTGCACGTGCATGTGTTTGTGATTTAGTGTGTGTGTGTTTGTTTGTGTATGTGTGCATGCATGTGTGTGGGCGAGTGCATGTGTGATGACATGCTGCATATGTGTATGTTTGTGTGAGTGTGTGTGAGAGTGTGTGTGCCAATGTGTGTTTTTGAGTGAGTTTTTGAGTTTGTGTGTGTGTGTGGGTGCATGTGTGTGCACATGCTGCGTATGTGTATGTTTGTGTGATTTTGTGTGAGAGTGTCTGTGAACATGTGTGTGTTTGCATGTGTTTGTGATTTAGTGTTTGTGTGTGCGCGTGCTGCATATGTGTATGTTTGTGTGAGTGTGTGTGCACATATGTGTGTGTTAGAGTGTGTTTGTGAGTTAGAGTGTGTGTGTGTGCGTGTGTGTGATTGTATGCGTGAGTGCATGTATGTGTGTGTACATGCTGCGTGTATGTATGTTTGTGTGAGTGTTTGTGAGAGTATGTGTACATGTGTGTGTGTTTGAGTGTGTTTGTGAGATAGTGTGTGTGTTTGTGAGTTTATGTGTGTGAGTGTGTGTGTGTGAGTGCGCACGTGCATGTAAGTGTGTACACTCTGAATAGTCGACTGTTTGTGCGTGTGCGTGCGCATGTGTTTGTGATTTAGTGTGTGTGTTTGTTTGTGTATGTGTGCATGCATGTGTGTGTGCGCATGCATGTGTGTGCGCACATGCTGCATATTTATATGTTTGTGTGAGTGTGTGAGAGTGTGTGTGCACATGTGTGTGTTGAGTGCGTTTGTGAGTTAGAGTGTGTCTGTGTGTGCGTGTGTGTGTGCTTGCATGTGCGTGTGCTTGCATGTGTGTGCACACGCTGCTTATCTGTATGTTTGTGTGTGTTTGTGAGAGTGTGTGCACATGTGTGTGTGTTTGAGTGTTTGTGAGTTATTGTGTGTGCGCGTGCATGTATGTGTGCACGCACTGGGTATGTGTATGTTTGTGTGAGTGAGTGTGAGAGTGTGTTTGTGAGTTAGTGTGTGTGAGTGTGCACGTGCATGTGAGTGTGCACACGCTGAGTAGTCGAGTGTTTGTGTGTGTGCACGTGCATGTGTTTGTGATTTAGTGTGTGTGTTTGTTTATGTATGTGTGCATGCATGTGTGTGGGCGTGTGCATGTGTGATGACATGCTGCATATGTGTATGTTTGTGTGAGTGTGTGTGAGAGTGTGTGTGCCAATGTGTGTTTTTGAGTGTGTTTTTGAGTTAGTGTGTGTGTGTGGGTGCATGTGTGTGCACACGCTGCGTATGTGTATGTTTGTGTGATTTTGTGTGAGAGTGTCTGTGAACATGTGTGTGTTTGCATGTGTTTGTGATTTAGTGTGTGTGGGTGTTTGTGTGTGCGCGTGCTGCATATGTGTATGTTTGTGTGAGTGTGTGTGAGAGAGTATATGCACATATGTGTGCACGTGCATGTGTGTGTATGCGCTGCGTATGTGTATATTTGTGTGAGTGTGTGATAGTGTGTGTGAACATGTGCGTGTTTAAATGTGTTTGTGAGTTTGTGTGTGTGTGTGTGAGTGTGTTTGTGCGTGTGTGAGCGTGTTTGCATGCGTGTGAGTTTGTATGTGTGTGTGCGCATGCACCTGTGTGTATGCACGCATGTGTGTGTGCACACACTGCATATGTGTATGTTTGTTTGAGTGTGTGTGAGAGTGTGTGTGCACATGTGTATGCGTGAGAGTGTTTGTGAGCTAGAGTATGTTTGTGTGTTTGCGTGTGTGTGTTTGTGTGTGTGTGGGCATGCATGTGTGTGTGCATGCATGTGTGTTCCTCATGTGTGTATGCATATGTTTTTGTGAGTGTGTGTGAGAGCGTGTTGGTGTGTACATGTGTGTAGTTTGTGTGTGTGTGTGAGTGTGTGTTTGTGAGTTAGTGTGTGCGTGCATGCATGTGTGTGCACTTGCTATTTATGTGTATTTTGTGTGAGTGTGTGAGAGTGTGTGTGCTCATTTGCGTGTGTTTGAGTGAGTTTCTGAGTTAGTGTGTGAGTTTATATTTGGGTGTGTGTGCGCACGTGCATATGTTTGTGCACGCACTGCGTATGTGTAAGTTTGTGTGAGTGTGTGTGAGAGTGTGTGTGCACATTTGTATGTGTTTGTGTTTGTGAGTTAGTGTGTGTGTGAATGTGTGTGTGACTGTGTGTGTGCGCGCGCATGTGTGTGTGCGTGTGTGCGCGCGTGCATGTGTGTGGGCACACACTGCGTATGTGTATGTTTGTGTGAGTGTGTGAGAGTGTGTGGCTAGTGTGTGTGAGTGTGTGTGTGAGTGTGTTTGCATGCATGTGTGTTTTTGTGTGTGCATGCGCACATGTGTGTGTGCGTGCATGTGTGTGGGCACGCGCTGCATATGTGCATGTTTATATGACTGTGTGTGAGAATGTGTGTGCACATGTGTGTGTGTTTTATTGTGTTTGTGATTAGTGTGCATGTGTGTTTGCGTGGGTGTGTGTTTGTGTGTATGGGAGTGCATATGTTTTTGCGCATGCATGTGTGTGTCTGTACGCATGTATGTGGATGTTTTTGTGCGTGTGTGTGAGATTGGGTGTCTGCATATGTGTGTAGTTTGTGTGTGTGTGAGTGTGTGTGTGTGAGTGTGTTTGCGTGCATGTGTGTTTTTGTGTGTGCATGCATGCATGTGTGTGTGCGTGCATGTGTGTGGGCACGCGCTGCATATGTGCATGTTTATGTGACTGCGTGTGAGAATGTGTGTGTTTGATTGTGTTTGTGAGTTAGTGTGCATGTGTGTTTGCATGCGTGTATGTTTGTGTGTGTGGGTGTGCATGTGTTTGTGCGCATGCATGTGTGTGTCTGTACACGTGTATGTGGATGTTTTTGTGAGTGTGTGTGAGATTGTGTGTCTGCACATGTGTGTAGTTTGTGTGTGTGTGAGTGCGAATGTGTGTTTGTATGTGTTTGAGCGCATGCATGTGTGTGCATGTGCATGTGTGTGTGCACACGCTGCTTATGTGTATGTTTGTGTGAGTGTGCGAGAGTGTGTGTTTCCACATGTGTGTGGGTATTTGAGTGTGTTTGTGAGTTAGTGTATGTATGCATGTGTGCGCGTGCATGTGTGTGTGCACACGCTGCATATGTGTATTCTTGTGTGAGTGTGTGTGTGTGTGTGCACATGTGTGTGTGTGTTTGAGTGAGTTTGTGAGTTAGTGTGTGGGTGTGTGTGTGTGTGTGTGTGGGGGGGGGGTGGTGGAAGCACGCACGCGCTCTTGAGCCACATGGATAACAGTACAAAGTAGCAGAGAGTACTTGGGGACAACGGGAGATGGTTACATACGATTGGCGAAAACGAGACTGTCTGAAATTTGAGATAACAGGGGCCAGAATATTCTCCATGCTCCAGTGGGTGTTGAAGAAAGATTTGATAATAGTTTACACTTTGAATGCCATTCCCTGCAGCAGGCATATCAAAATTCAGCGTCAAGGATTAAATGCAATGATTGAAGCAGGCGGTGGGAAGGGGGATATGTGTCTGGGGTGGTTTGGATCAGGTCATCAAAATCCGAGCCAGCAGGAAACACAGAGAATCAAGAAGGACACACGGGCGTCTCCTTCCCCCCCCCCCACACCCCCGTGGGAATGTAATCTGCAGGACCTGGGAGATTGACATGAAAGTGTTATGGTGGAAGCATGCACGTGTGTTTATTGCCACAATGTGCGTGGCTTTCTGTTTCAAGGACATTCCTTTCTATTTCTTGAAAACGATAAAGCCTGCATCAGAACAAGGTGATTAGGTGAGTGACGGGAGATCCATTCTTCCAATGACGAAAACGTTTGAGGGTTTTCTTTCTGGATGAACCAGCAGTTTAAAACGTCCTTCGAGACAGAGCACGATTTTAACCCAGGTCCAAATCACTGATGCTGTAACTGCACAGCGCCACCCACGGGCACCAGTCTTTACCCCAACGATAGCATCTATAACCATATAACAATTACAGTATGGAAACAGGACCCTCTAGTCCGTACAAATTAAAGTGAACTCTTCCTATCCCACCTACCCTACAACCTTCTCACATCCATGCACTGATCCAACCTTTTCTTAAATAACAAAATTAACCTTGCTGTGACCACCTATTCCCGAAAGTCATTCCACTCAGCCACCATTCTGAGTGAAGAAGTACCCTCTCATGTTACTACATGACGCGCTGCCTTTAAAAAGCAGCTTTATCCTCAAAGTCCCACACCACCCAGGCCAATCCCTCTTCACTGTGCTACAATCGGAGAAAAGTTCAAGGAGACTGATTTTGTGCACCCATTGGCACGTCAACCTCTTTTCAGCTGCCATTCCTGAATGATCAATGAACCAGACATTGCCTTCCAGTGACGTTTCATGCAATATTTTAATTTATTCTTGAAAGCTGGTTTATATGAAAGTTTGCCCTGTGATGCTGCGCAAAACCACAAACTTCGCGACTTGTTCGTGACAATAATTCCAGATTCTGTTTCAATATGTTGGCTGCAATGGGCAGGCACCGTACACCGTGCAGCGAAAAGTGTGAAACACTTTTATCATTTAACGAGACCCCAATTCATTATCACGATTTACAAATTGCCGGCAAAATTATCAAAACCTCAAGTAGAGTTGAAGGTTACCTTGCACCTCACCAAACAATTTCATCGATGCCTTTGAAATCCATGATCGTGAAGCTCTGTTAGTATAATACAGTCAGTGGAAACGAAGTCAAAACACTGACTGCCCTCAAAACTGATATTGACCGTATGCGAGGGAGCTGTTCACGTCATTCAGGTGACTTCAATGTCCATGTTACAATGACCTTACAAGTCTGTGTAATGAGAAGGTCACGTAGTCAGGTGACATGACCGGTCTCACACTGAGTTATGAGTATCCACATTTCCCGACTGATTCTGATTGTATATCATGGAGAATGTTATCAGAGTCATTCCGCAACATGTTGAAAAAGTGCACAGCATCGGCTGCACATAAAATGTGGATACTGATGTCGACAACGATTGGAACCTTCATATTCCCCATCCTTCTTTTTGATGCCTGATTAATGGCAATTTCACATCCAGTTTCCATTATATTAGAGAAGGCCATTCCGCATTAATGCGCCACTGAATCTGGCCAGACAAAATGAATAAATATTGCTTCCAGAAATCTTGTCTGCCTCGTTGAAAGTAATTCCTGAGCATTAATTTGGCTGCTCACTTCTATTGGCGTCTTTCGCTCATGTTCAACCTGTTCACTTCTGAAGCAATTAAAATCCTGGCCGACTTCTTTCATTGTGCTGAACAGCAGAGACAGTTCAGCTTCGGTCCATTGCTGAGTCTTGGTGAGCGTGAAGAGGTCCCCTGTGGCCATTTCCTTCAGCAATAAGTGCACAGTTTTGCCTACTGTTGGTGGGGTCGGCATAGCACAGGAAATCTGTAGTGGCAACGTCTCAGGTACTGAGCATAGAACATCCTCTCAGAAAGGACAAAGGGATAAGAAGACTACAGCAGTGATTCGATAGTTAGTGGTACCAATAGGAGGTTTCATGGGATAGATCAAGATTCGCGGATGGTCTGTTGCTCCCTGGTGCCAGGATCCACAATACGTCGGATCGAGTTGTCCGTATTGCAGGAGGGAGAGGTAATCAGCACGATATTTTGATCAGTGAAGGGATAAATGATTTTTGTTAGAAAGACGGGGACGTCCTGCAGAGAGTATAGGGAGTTTGGCAAAAACTTTGGCAAGGACCGGACCTCCAGCTTTGCGATATCATAAGTGTTACCCGTGCCTAACATCCTTGTGGGTAGGGTTGGTAGTGGTAATCCTGTGGGGGGGGGGGGTGGTGGGTAAACTAGATAGGCAGGGGGGATGAGAACCAGAGTGTTACATAGATCGTTAGGTGGAGAAGGGTAAAACTCACGTGAAGACTGCATATATAGAGATAAATCAAAGGTTTGTATGCGATATAAAAATATTCAGATGAATTTATCAATGCAAGGAGTATTATTAGAAAGGCAGATGAGATTATGGCGTGGATTGGCACATGGAACTATGACATTGTTCCTATTAGTTAGACTTTGTAGGTGACAATTCCTAGATTCTAATATTTCCCAATCTCAAAAGATGTAACCTTCCAAGAAAAGTCAGCCTCCTTGTTCCGAATTATTTATTATTCATCCAAATAGATCAAGCTTAGTAATTTCAGACGTAAATACTTCTAATTTTCCGTTGATAAAAGCGAATAAACATTTTCATAGCTTTGCACTTCATAACAATTAGTAAAATAAAATATATTGTAAATGATAATGATACACAACTTCAAATATAAACGAATTAAAATGACAATAAATAATTAACAGTTAATAATAATGTTGATGATGTATAATAATGATGATGAATAATGATGATTATGAATAGTAATGATGATGATTAATTCAAATAGTTTCTCGAGAACTCACTCTTCCATGGTCATTCCAAGAATGAATAGGTGTCTCCCGGTCCGCTTGGATATTATGACATATTAATTCTGGTCACTCTAATAAAAAAAACAATTAATCCTTTAATGGAAAGCGCAAAAACATCCATCAATCATAAATACAAGGTTTTAATCTCTCTACGGACCTGGTTGCAGGAGGGGCATGGACGGCAGGTCAATATTACAAAGTTCTGTTACTTCTCTCGTGATGGGGGGGGGGGGGGGGGATGAGCAGAAGGTACGGAGTGACACGGTTAGTCAGGGAAAACATCAAAGTTGTCTTTAGGTTAGCCCAGAGAGTTCGTCGTAGAGGCTATATGGGTGGAGCTGAGGAACAGGAAAGGTGTGACTATACTGTTAGGGTTGTGTTATTAAACGTCAGAGAGAGTTGGAGGAGAAAATCTGTAGAGAAGAAACAGGAAGTTCCACTAGGTAGAGTGTTTAACTTTCCTTCTATTGACTGAGACACCCATGCTGTAAAAAGGCTGGATGGCTTGGTGTTCAGGTCGAACCATACCTGGTCGCAAATCACCTGTGGTCATGGCCTACGTAACTTTAATTGGGTTCTCTAACTACCTCTGAGGTAGGTCAGGGTCCTGGTTAGATTATGACGGGGTTGACTGAGTCACACCCTTTCTTACTGGAAGTAACTGGAAGGCAGCGGCGGCCCAGGCCCCGGTCCGGGCAGAGGGTAGGCGGCGGCCCCGGCCCCAGAGAAGGTAGGTGACGGCGGCCCCGATCCGGGAAAAAGTGAGGGGGAGGCGGCGGCCTCGGCCTCAGTAGAGTGATGCAAGTGGAGGCCCCGATCCGGGCAGAAAGAATGACATGGCGGCCCCGGTCCGGGCACAGGGAAGAGTAGGAAAGGGCTTTAGCAAATACTAGAGCGCCTCGGATGCCCCCCAAAGTTCCTCAACATGGTTATCCAACTGCACGAAAACCAACAAGGTCGGGTCAGATACAGCAATGAGCTCTCTGAACACTTCTCCATTAACAATGGCGTGAAGCAAGGTTGCGTTCTCGCACCAACCCTCTTTTCAATCTTCTTCAGCATGATGCTGAAGCAAGCCATGAAAGACCTCAATAATGAAGATGCTGTTTACATCCTGTACCGCACGTTGCCCATTCAGAGCCAGCTCTTCATCGCTTGACGTCCTGTTTTACGGAAACTGCCAAAATGTTTGGCCTGGAAGTCAGCCTGTAGGAAACTGAGGTTCTCCATCAGCCAGCTCCCCACCATGACTACCAGCACCCCCCCACCCCACATCTCCATCAGGCACACAAAACTCAAAACGGTCAACCAGTTTATCTATTACAGCTGCACCATTTCATCGGATGCAAGGATCGATAACGAGATAGACAACAGACTCGCCAAGTCAAATAGAGCCTTTGGAAGATTACCCAAAAGAGTCTTGAAAAACAACCAACTGAAAAACCTCACAAAGATTAGCGTATACAAAGCCGTTGTCATACCCACACTCCTGTTTGGCTCTGAATCATGGGTCCTCTACCGGCATCACCTACGGCTCCTAGAACACTTCCACCAGCGTTGTCTCTGCTCCATCCTCAACATTCATTGGAGTAACTTCATCTCCGACATCGAAGTAATCGAGATGGCAGAGGCTGACAGCAATGAATCCACGCTGCTGAAGATTCAACTGTGCTGGGTAGGTCACGTCTCCAGAATGGAGGACAATCGCCTTCCCAAGATCGTGTTATATGGTGAGCACTCCACTGGCCACTGAGACAGAGGTGCACCAAAGAAGAGGTACAAGGACTGCCTAAAGAAATCTCTTGGTGCCTGCCACATTGACCATCGCCAGTGGTCTGATATCGCCTCAAAACCGTGCATTTTGGCACCTCACAGTTCGGCGGGCAGCAACCTCCTTTGAAGAAGACCGCAGAGCCCACCGCACTGACAAAAGAAAAAGGAGGAAAAACCCAACACCCAACCCCAACCAACCAATTTTCCCTTGCAACCGTGTCTGCCTGTCCTGCATCGGCCTTGTCAGCCACAAACGAGCCTGCAGCTGACGTGGACATTTTCCCCTCCATAAATCTTCGTCCGCGAAGCCAAGCCAAAGAAGAAATATATATTCCAACGAGAGATGATGCAATATTCGATCTGCTAGTAGAGGTGCCTGACAGGTCAGGCGTCAAAAGAATGTGTAGGCCAGCATGTTGTGTCCAGTGAATATAATGACATTAGTTTCGATTTAATTATGGAGAAGAATAGGTTTACTCCTGGAGTTAAGATTATACGAAGGACTATTTTGTGGAAATGAATAAGGCTCTTGGAAGACTGGATTAGAAAATGTTGTTTTCTGGCAAGGATATGTTCAGTAATTTGATGGACTTCAAAGGCGATATTTTCAGAGGGCAGAGTTTGCATGTTCCCGTCAGGATTAAAGGCAAATTTAACAGCCATAGGGAACCTACATTTTCAACGGATATTGGTAATTTGGTGAGAAGAGAGAAGTGCATAGCAGGTGTAAACAAAAGGGAAGTATTGAGACACTAGAAGAGTATAGAAAATGCAAGATAATACATAAGAGGGCAACCAGGTAGTCAAAAAGAAGACATGAGAATTATTAGGCTGATAACGTGAAATTTAACATGCAGGTTTTCAATAAGTATGTTACACGTAAAGAATATTAAGTGTGAAAATAGGTTCCCTAGAAGATCAGAGTGGCGTTCCAGTTTAGAGCCTCACGAGATGGGGAGAACGTAACCAGATTTAGGTAAACAAGAGCAGTGGGAGGGAGCATTTCAGAGGACAGGATGGCTGTTGCCTTACAGCTCGGGCCAGATATGATATTCATTAGGATTCTGAGAGTGGAAATTGCAGGGCTCCTGGTAGATAAATTCAAAATTTCCTTGGCCACCTGTGAGGTTCTGGTGTATTGGAGGGCAGCTCATGTTTCTCTGTGGTTTAACAAAAGGCTCCAAAAAATAATCAGGTACTTTTAGGCCGATGAGCCTGATACAAGTGGTATATAATTTATTTGGAAGATGTTCTGAGAGATAGGATATGCAGGTATTTGAACAGCCATGGGCTTACTAAGGATAATCAGTTGGCTTTGGGCGTGGTAGGTCGTGTTTAATGATCGAGTATTCCGAAGAGATTACTGTTACAAGCCCAAAAGTTCTCAAACCCAAGCAGCAAAAGATATTCACCACGACAAATGGTTATTTAAACAAAACTTGTTTTTAATTAACTTTATACATGGACTTTGTCTTTATTTGTTTAACTAACACAAATTAACCCCATTTTAATTCTAAGTGCATGTGAAAGATCTTTGTGTAAATTTAAGAAACGTTCTTTGTTTCACAGTTCAATCTCACTTCTCCTTCTTCAAAGTTCTCTCATTGCAGCCAATTCTTAAACTGTGTACAGAATTTAACATGTATAAAGTTCACCAGGATGTGGTGCCCGAAAGGTAAATGTTTACCTTTCAGTAAAGTTCTTGTAGGGATTGAGGAGAGAGATTTGCTCTTCCAGGATTTCCACATTTGAGTTATCACCATTAGTCACCTCAATGTCTTGATGATGAAAGTTACCCCATCAGGGTTCTCAAGATGATAACCTCTTTCTTTAAAGCTATTACAGACTTCCTTTCAGTTCCATTTATTCCAAGAGAAACATCTGACAGATACCACTTTCAGCAATCCGCCATTCTGAATCTTTCTGTTTCACACCAGCCTTTCCTGGCTTGCTTAAGCTGTAACTGCTCAGTCTCCTTCGGGGTCTCACACAAACTGGCTGAGAGAGCTTGTTGAGCTTGGTCTAAGCTCTGTCTCTCTTCAGCAGAGCCTGCTAGAATGCCATGTGACTCTTTCACTTGCAAAACCCCCACCTTCTTCAGCAAACCATAATAGTTTCATTTTTTGTTCAAGCTGTTGTCTTAAGTAAACCAAACCCAAGTGTGACCTTTGTGTGAGCACTTTGCAAAAAAAGTCTCAAGCTTTTGTAGTTATTCAACAAGCCAGCCTGTCTCCAATCCAAACAATGTCTATTCATTTCTTGACGACATTTCAATTAGCACCGACTTGTGAAATGTGCTTAGTATTCTCCAGTGTTTCTAAAAAGTTCGCTGAAGATGAAGTCTTCACTCTTTCAAATAAGATCTCTTTTAAAATGTAACCTACTCTAATATTATCAAATTCTCCCAATATTTTCCATTACAATACCAAGAAAGTAGGCTGTGGATGTTGTCTTCGTGGAATTTATTAAGACTTTGACAGGACCCACATGGACGGAAAATTCTGAAGTTTCAGACACAAGACATCCATGGACAGAATGTAACTGGATTTAAAATTGGCTGATGAGGAGAAGACAGAGAGGGAAGTGGATTATTATTTCTCAAATTGGAAACCTATGATGTGCCTCAACAGTCGGTGCTAGAACCATTATTATTTGTTGTATCCAAAACTGATTGGGATGATAATGTGTTAAATTGGATCAGCAAGTTTGCTGATGACATTACGATTTGAGCCATTTCGAAGAGGGAGAAAGCTTTGAGATTTGATATCTGTTTTCAAGATTAATAGAGATTTACGAGATTATCAGAGGTAAAGACAGCGTAGATGCGAATAGGCTTTTCCCATTTAGATTGGGGGAGTGAAATGCTAGAGGTCATAGCTTTAAACTTCAAGGGGAAAGTCATTAGGAGAAAGTTCCTAACTCAGAGAATGAATCAGCTGCCATCTGATATGGTAAACGCGGGCTCGATCTTGAGATTAAATATTGGGAGAGGACTGGAGGTTTATGGACTCAGAGCTGGCCAATGGGTCTAGTCTAATAATGGTCAGCACAGAATAGAAGAGCCAAATGCTCTGCTTCCTGGGCTGTAGTGTTCTGTGGATCGAATCAGCCACAATGCACAAATGTGCGACATATATTCCATAGGTCACGTAGAAATAAAGGTACACAACCATTCGTTCCAGAACTTTTCTCTCTACTAAATAAACGCTCTAGGTCCTAAAACCAGTTATCATTGACTTACAATGCCTGTGGCATATCCTCATGAATTCTATTTAGCACATTCAAGTGTTGCCCTCAACCCAAAATATCTACAAGGTTTCTTCATTGAGGCTATCGAAATGTAACAAATGTTTCATAAAATTAATAAGGGAATACAATCTTCATGTGGCCCACGCCAGTTGAACCGCTCAAATTCCTGTCATGGATTGTTTCCAGAACGAAGACAGCGAGGAGGGACCGAGGGAGCATTCCCTCTGTGGTTACACTTCACTCCAACCTCTCAATTAACGGAATGCAGGGAATTGACAGAATCATGAGAACGAGGTAAAAATATAATCTTATTTGTTCATTAACTAAAACTAACATGACTCATGATGCAAGTTTCATCCGGGAATTGATTTTTATTTCAATGACATCATGAAATAGTGGGCACAGTTTCCAGGTCGGCATCCGCCAGTTCTATGAGGTTGGGACGACCTGCAATATTGCTGGTGAAAGTAATTTATTACCCTGTACTCGCAGTCGTTGGCCTCCCCGGTGAGTGACGGCGCTCCGCTGCTTAAGGGCATTTGCTGCCCAGTCTGTCCTTCCTTTTCTAACAGGAAATTCACAGAGCCATTGCTAGAAATATCAGCGTTCATATTTCCAAATGGTTACAATCTATATGGAGGGGAAGGAAATTGCCGGTCCAGGTCACAGATCTCCATATGTTCTGACCGATTCTGACCTGTCGCCTGTGTAGCATTTACTTTAACTTTTCCACATTTCCGTAACTGGCAAGTAATGGGATTCCATACCATCCGTGTTCTAATCAAGGAATCTGCAGCACACTTTCGCGTAGATATAATCGATGTACAAACTCAGTTCCTGCCGTCTTTGTTCTATTTTGTATGGCTGTCGTTGAGATATAGTTTCCGTGGTTTATGGGGAATTCTGTAATTCTACTCCTCCATTGCACAGGACACATTGGCACCGATCAAATGCTCTCTATTCTCCATCGCAAATTGCAACAGTGGGAGCTTCGTATGTCTACGTTTGAATATCTCGAGCATCTATTCAGCAGTTGTCATTGAGTTGCTCCGTACGGTTTCGCATGATAACCTGTCAGAAAAGATCCTTCTTGATTTTTACAAAAAAATACAATTCCTGCATACAATCCACGCACCTCAGTTCTCCGATTAGAGATGACATTCCAATTAATTTCTCCACATCGTCTAAGATAAAATATCCTTCGAGATACGTGTGTGTGTGTGAGTGTGTGTGTGTGTGTGTGTGTGTGTATGCGTCAGTGTGTGTGTGTCTGTTGGTGAGTGACACTTCATGAAAGTGTATGTGTCAGTATGTGTGTGTATGCGTTAGTGTGCGTGTGTGTGTGTGTGTGTGTGTGTGTGTCTCAGTGTGTCTTTGTGCGTCTGTGTGTAATATAGCAGGATATTAAAGACAGTGAAGTTTACCGCAGTCCCTACAGCAATTGAAGAAGAGGTCCTCAGATAACACAAAAGGAGCAAAGGTTAAAATATGGGAATTATCAGGTAAATATTATTTAATTTCGAAAAATGAACTCAAAATTTGACCGAGTCCATCCAGTCATATCTAATTTCCCATAATCCTCAACTGCTGGATATTCAGAATATGAACTGGAAATTCCCGGAAAAATCTCGTGTAAGAAAGTCCACGCGGAATGGACGATAGTGAAGCTAGAGTTAAGTTCTCATTCGTCAATATTACTATGCACCACCTCTCTCTCTCTCTCTCTTTCTCTCCCTCTCTCTCTCTCTCTCTTTCTCTCCCTCTCGCTTTCCCCCTCACTCCCTCTCGCCACTCTCTCGCTCTCCCCTGTCCCTCGCTCTCCCCTGTCCCTCGCTCTCTCCCTCACCCTCGCTCTCCTACCCTCTCTCTTCTTCTCCCACTTTCACCCTCTTACACCTTTCCCTCCCTCTCCCTCTCCCTCTGACTCCATCGGCCCTCTCTCTCTCTCTCTCTTCCCCTCACTCCCTCTCGCCACTCTCTGGCTCTTCCCGTCCCTCGCTCTCTCCCCTCACTCTCTTCCTCACCCTCGCTCTCTCTTCCATCTTTCCCTCTCCCTCTCTCCCTCGCCCTCGCTCTCCTGCCCTCTCTCTTCCTCTCCCACTTTCTCACTCTTACACCTCTCCCTCCCTCTCCCACTCCCTGTCTCAATCGCCCCTTCTCTCTCTCTTTCTCTCTCCCCCACTTCTCTCTCTCCCACTCCACCACCCTCTCTCCCCTCTCTCCATTTACATCTCACTCTCCCTCTCCCTACCCCCTCTCCTATCACCACTCCCTCCCTCTACATCCGATGTCTGCTCCTCTCCCTCCCTCTCCTCCCTCTCTCTCCCTCTCCTTCACTTCCCCTCTCACTCTCCATCTACCCCTCCCTCTCCCCTCTCTCTCTCCCTATCCCTCACCTTGGCCTCTCTCTCTCTCTCTCCCAGTCCTCTGTCTCCCTCTCCCTGCCCTCTCTCTTCTTCTCCACCTTCTCTCTCTCTCTCCCTCCCTCTCCCCTTTCTCTCTCTCCCATGTTCCATCCCACTCTCTCTCTCACTCTCCCCCTCTCTCTCCCTCTCACCATCTCTCTTTCTCCTTCCTCCCCCTCTCTCTGTATTACAGGAATTTGTCTACCTTTATTTTCTGTAAGACTGCAAACACTTCCTCCTCTTTAATCTCTATTTGTTTGCTGCCAGTACGTCTTGTTTCTTTTCCTTCCTTATACACCATTCCAACTGGATGAGTAAATATTGATGCAAAAAAAAAACATATTTAAAATCACCCCATCTCGTGAATCTCTATTCATAGACAACCACCCTAATCTTCTAAGTGGCCAATTTGTTCCGTAAATTTCCTTTTACTCTTAACATTCTTGTGAAATCCCTTCGAGTTTATCTTCTAGTTATCTCCCAAAGAAACCTCATGTCTTCTTTTTGCCTTCCTTCTTAAATATTCTTAAATATTTCTATACTCTTCTAGTACATTATTTGCTCCTTGTTGTCTGTACCTGTTGGAGTCCTTCTTAACCAGATCGTCAATACTTCTTCAAAACTATGAGAAATGAAACATGAGAACAAACACACGAGGTTTTCAATCAGTTACATGTGTTACCAAAATTGATGTGGACGGCAGGATCCCAATTAGAACAGCGTTCGAACTATGTAAGTAAAAGGAAGGATCTCTCTTTTTTCTACTATTTATAGCCGAAACAATTCCGGTCAACATTCAAACACGCCAGATCTCCAGCAGTTGGTTTCAGCCGGGTACCACATCATCACCTTCCTGAAATAGTACCTGCCTCATTACAATCGACATTAACGTCCCTGGCATAGTGTTAGGTCACACAAGACTAGGGAAATCATGATTTCTACGAGTCGTCAGGAGTAGAATTGCGGTCGGCAGAACCGAATGTGACTTTAAATGCAATTGGGTTGATGCTGTTTCTTAACCTTACAGATAAAGGACACATTGCTATGAGTTAGGCTGGAGTCACCATTTAAACAAGCATATTTCCATGCGAAGGATCTACGGAACCAAGAGAAGTGAAATAACAATAAATGTCTTTCAATCAAAGTGTGGACGCTGTGGGTTATAATCCCCATAACCCCATTCAGTTTATGCCGAATAATACCTGAAGCTGTCGAATTCATTCACTGAGAATTAATTCACTGTGATGAATTAAAATGAAAATATGCCGTGTGTTTCTATTTTTAATTATTAATTAGGAGGAATCTATGGAAGAAACATAAAGAAAAATTGACACTGTCATAAACATAGTTGGCACCAATCTGTGAAAGAAACATAGAGATAACAGATTTGACATTGGCATTAACATAATGGGCAAACAGTCCGTTTTAAGAGAGCACCTAATTAGCGGGATAGGTTACAGAACCTCTATTGTAGCCCTAAATATAGTGATATATAAAGTCATAGGCATTAACATTTGTGATTGACCTATATTAGCTAAAACTAAGATGCTAATATACAAAAATTATAACGAAGATATTATTATTCCACAATGTAATCCTATTTCCCGTTAACAGGTACTTAGCACCTCTGAATGAATATCCATGCTTGTAGATCTGATTTCGGACTCAGTAAGTTTGGAGATTGCTGCCTACTAGCAATGGGATGCACCATGCGAAATATAGCCTGCACAAAGATACTTGAGACTCCCATCGGTTAATTGCAATGCCAATCACTAAATTTCCCCGTCTCATCTCTCTCCTTCCCTCCCTCTCTCTCCTTCCCTCCCTCTCTCTCTCCCCCGCTCTCCCTCCCTCTCTCTCCTTCCCTCCCCTCTCTCTCCCCTCTCTCCCTCCCTCTGACTCTCACCCTCTCTCCCTCTCCCCCACTATCTTCCACCCCTTCCCTCTCCTCTCCTCTCTCTCTTTTCCATTTCCTTTCCCTCTTCCCCTCTCACTCCCTCGCCATAACTCTCTCTCTCCTCCTCACTCCCTCTCGCCACTGTCTCGCTGTACCCTGTCCCTCTATTCCCTCTCCCTGACACCCTCACTCTTTTCCTCACCCTCGCTCTCTCGCCCTCCCTCCCTCTCCCCTTTCTCCCTCTTCAACCTCTCCCTCTCTCTCTCCCTCTCCCTCTGTCTCTATCTCCCCTCTCTCTTCATCTCTCTCTCTCCTACCCTCTCTCTCCCTCCCCAACTTCCCCCTCTCTCTCCCTCTCTCTCTCTCCCCTTCCTCTCCCTCCCACTCCCCCTCTCTCTCCCTCTCAACACTCTCTCGCTCTCCCCTGTCCCACGCTCTCTCCCCTCACTCTCTCCCTCACACTTGCTCTCTCCCTCTCTTTCCCTTTCCCTCCCCCTGCTCTGTGTGCACTTTCTAAGTCCTGATGATCAACATGGTCCTGTACAATATTTTTAGCTATCACTTTCGCAGATCCGTCCTGTTGAATACTCACGTTTGCAAGTTCATGCTATTCATGAATTACACCCTTCTTTACACGCTAGTGTGGTTTACCGTATCGTTCACATTTGACCGATTTGTGGCGATCTGCTGTCAAAGCTTTAAGGAGAAATACTGCACGAAGAGAAACGCGACTCTGGTGGTTGTTATTTCATTTTTATTGGCTTTGTTCAAAAGTTTTTCCCATGTTGATCATGTTTGAATCTGAGGAAATTTTAAACAATATTCCCTGGGGTTGCCGTGTAAGTCACAGTGTGTACACGGATACTGTGTGGGAAATATACAGATGGATCCAGAATTTATCCCTCTTTCTCCTTCCGTTGGATGTGATTATCATGTCTAATTGTTTGACGGTCAGGCGCATTTTGCTGGTGAATAGAGCTCGCAGAGTGCTCCGGGTTGACACAATTCGGAATAAGAAAGACCCAAAACTGAAAACCCGAAGAAACTCCATCATTTACCTGTTCTCTGTTTCACTGTCCTTCATGCTTCTGTGGTTGCCGGCAGTGGTGACGTACATCATTACCTCGTTTTTTGGTTCTCAATACAGCTCATCATACTCAAAACCATCATATATATCAACAGAGGCCGGATATCACTTTATGTATCTGAGCAGCTGCTCCAACTGCTGCATTTACTCTGTCACCCAGAAGAAATTCAGAGAGGAGCTCAAGATTGTTTTGAAATCTCCCGTCGCATTCGCTCTCCGATTCATTCAACTGTGAGACAAACCATGGAAAAGGTGCGATCCCCTCTTTTCAAACGTTGCCACGTGTGGACAAATTTCGTGTCTCAGATGTTTGATGCGCTGTCAGAAAATAAAATCTTTGCATCACCAGGACCATTTGTGGGATTTGATGAAACCCTCAGGAAAGGCGAGTGAACGCACGAAGTTTTATTTACAATTGAAGAAGGCCATTCAGAAAGAGCTGTGCCCACTACGGTTGCTGAACTGATCATATTATAAAAGTGCAAACTTCAAATGTTCGCAAGGTTATTTGCATCGACGTTAAAATGTATTTTATTCTCACCCACACAGTCACGATTCCATCAAAATTACATCACAATTTGTCACGTCCCAAGGTATACGCTCAATACTCCACTCCATCAACACTATTCCACGTGTTCACATAATGTCAGAACTACCCCAATATATATCTTTCCAACTGTATCACATCATGTAACTCAATCTCTTCTACGCCACCATCTTTCAGATGTATGCCAGAAGATATTTCCGTTATTTCGTTTCTAAGTGTATGAGCAACGTTTCAGTAATATTACAAGGTTGCACGCCATCAGTGGTATCAATACTACGACAATTATACCACCTAACATTGATAAAGAATGGTGTACCATTCCCTCTTCGTAGATCTACAGTGTGTATCATCCTCTGTGAGCCACAAACCGCGTGGAATTCCTTTGGTATTCAGTCCTTCGCCATCATTATTGCACCATCATGTATTGCTCCAGATTGCTAAACTGAAGTATGTCACTGATTTGTTGAGAATCTCTCAGGTTCGGTGGGGTCAAAGAGAGATGACTCTGGAAACGTGGATTGAATCAAACGTAACTTTATTAACACATCAATTAGTCAGAGAGTCAGTTTATAAAAAAGCATGGTAATACTAGCCAACAATTTATAAACATGGGAAGTCTCGCCCACAATTATAAGTAAGCATGGGAAGAGATCGTAACGGGAAACAAAGATGGGAGAATTATCAATTCACAAATTCGAACTATACGCAGAGGTTATACACACCCTCTCGGACCCCTAAATAAGAGAAGGTGAATCTGATAGCAATGTATCCCTTGGGGTAGATGTACGCTCGCGGGACCCTGATCAGTTGAGAGCAGTGGCTCTACTGCCAGTATTGATCTGTAGCTTTTGGAGTTCTAGCAACTTCTCAGCTGCATTGTAGTGTGCACCTTTCACGAGACTCTTCCAAGCGATATCTCCAGTAGCGGGCTGGGATGGAAACGTATCCGGGGCTATCACAATAAGGAAGAAGTAGTGAATGTTCCCTGCGCTGGTCATAAATACAGGGTCCAACCAAAAAGGACGCAAGGTGATTTGAATCTGTCACTGTCAGACTGTGAACGGACCAGTTGTCTGAGCATAATCTTAACTGACTCTCCACCTGCAATTCGTAACTTCGTAAGTTGAAGCGCAGTGAGAGGCGCGGCGAGCGGCACAGTGAGCTGTGTGGGTTTCCCTGGCTATTTTTGCAGTTCTCCTGCCACATAGCGAACATGTCGGGGTAGGAATGTTAGTTACAAAGCACCCATCCAAGGGCACTCTATAAATCATTGCGGATCTTGCTATTCCTATTTACTCCATATTTTATCTCCGTCCGTAAAACCAGTGCGGAACATCCTCCCCCCACCCCCCAGACCCTACCACATTTGTGGGTGTTGCTTGTTGTAAGTACTCTAGACCGTTGAACAGGGCAAAGACGTCACGAATCATCCTGCCACTTGCTCTTCCCGTCAAAGGCAAGACCATCGATCCGAGGTCGGCACGGACGATGGTGACCAGGTGCCCCTCCAAGAGGGTTTACCCTGACGTTCTTAGGGGCGTGAGGACCGGAATCCCTTCTTAGTGGTTGGTGATACGGACCATTCTCTAATGCCACTCAGTAAACAAAATGTAACTGGGGAAGGCAAGAAATGTTCCATTAGAACAAAGTGGGAAACCTGCCCTGCTCTATCCTATTCGGTCTCTGCGAATTCATTATTGTCCAAATATATTACCCCATACCCCGACCCTGCATCTCTCTTCTACCCGCATGTCTTTAATCGGGTCGATACCCAGCCAGATCGATAGGATGTCATGAAGCATCCGCACTATGATTTGCTCGCAGGCAACTTTGATGTATTTCATTCTACTTTTGCAAATAATATAAAAGTCCGATGCATCCCGCATGGACCCGTGCTCGATGGCGATGGATTCTCTCTGTTCAGTGTGATGAGCACACTGCCGGATTAATCCTGACTTGATATACCAAAGGCGCCTCAGTAGTGTTATTAGTCACCTGGTCCCAGGAAACACCGATTCAACCAGAAGGGAGAACACGTGGTGCCCCATCGTCTGCCCCTGAGGGTCCAACCTGTCGACAAATGGCTTACTCGCCAAGCCGCGAAACGGCGCATTACCTAACAGTTATCAGTTCATCCGGTGATGTTATACATCAACACCTGATCCCCTTCCTATTTTTCGGTTGCCTGCTGCTACCTTTATTAAACCATGCACTCGTCAGGACATCCACACAAATTATACCCACAGAGGTATATGCACGCTGTCGGACCCCTGATCAGTTGGAGGTAGGTGTGTTTCTATTCTACCCTTAGTGGTATGTGCACGATCTCGGACCTACAATCAGTTGTGAGCGGTGGCTCTACTGCCAGTATTGAGCTATACTTTCCTGAGCTCGAGCAAATCTACGGCAATGTGGACCTAACCCGAGACCCTTCCAAGCGATGTTTAAAGTAGCAATCTGTCCTGGAGCGGTATTCGGAGCCGTTAGAACCAGGATGAGTGGGCGAATGTTCTTAGGGCTCGTGCTAAATACAGGGTCTACTGATAAGGACGCAAGGTTATTTGAACCACGCACTGGCAAGGTGCGCTCTGATCAGTGGTCTGAGACCATACTTAACAAATGCTTCACCCTCTCCGCCAGCACCATTCATGTCCTAAAACTACTCTGCCAAGGGCAGTTACACTTCATTAGTGAATCTGCAAGAGTTGTTTGCTGCAACTGGTGCTTGCCATGTGGTCTCATTTGCATAGCATGATCTAGGTGCATGCAGGGGAATCGATTTGTTGGGCAGTTTCGCCCCGTCCAAAGGTACAGCAACGATCTTCAAATAGTCAAACTTTTTAATTCCACTGACCATGGAACATCAGAAATGACTGTCCATTGGCAACAAAGCCGAGGCCAGCCGCAAATTGAAGGAAAGCTTTATATTACCCGAGGTGTGCCATTGAAGTGTTCTGGTCTTAAGGGGATAAACTCTTAGCTGCAGTCGCTGAATAATAGCGTAATGCTGGTGTCCCAATGAAGAGTGTAGAGCCGGGTAGTTGGTATCCTCTGTTGAATTATTCCTCAGGTTACTTTTGAGTTAAGAGTTGATATGCTCCAAATCAACCTCCCGAGCGCTTATGCTACTGGCCGATTATTCCACTTGGGAACTGCTTTGATGCATATACATTAGATGTGTTTTGAGTGTTTTCCCTCTTCACTCTGCTACCTTCGGGATAAGGTAAGAGAGCCTTCAAAATATAACTCCGTGGTACAAGGACAGCTTTATCCCATCTGCCATATGATTCCTGAATGACATGAAACACCGACACCGTCTCACTTAGTCTTCTTTTTTTCTTTTTTTTTACTCTTTTCATTTATTTTGAAAGGTAGTTTATATAAATATTTGTACCCTCGTGCTGTCAGTAAACAAGGAATTTAGCAAGATGTTTATGATAATGAACTGTCATTCAGATTCAATGAAAGAACAGATATTTGTGGTCAATTTAGCTGGACATGGTCATTAAAAATGATATATCCCCGAGGACGCGGCTCAGGAGTCGTGGGTCGGAACATCCATAGATTGAATTTTTTTTAATGTGGAATCCCAGGATGGTGTTTTATCCGGTCACAAAGCAGCAGCAGTATCTGCTTTTCGAACACACTGAGAACACATTACGATTACATACAGAGGCTTGTGTTTATGTGATGGATTATATATGTGGCTGATTGAATGAGTGCACGTGTAAAGGATGTGGGGGATATATTGTGGGAACGTAGAGGTATGACAGAGTATTTAGAGGTGGTTTTGGAGGAATTGTTAGAGCAGGTTGCACACAACCATATTTGCAGGAAATTTACAGAGTGCCTTTTGCAAATAGAGCAAAAAGTGGCAGCATACAGCTTGCCTGGGAGAGCATGTGATCTCTGCAGCCAGGCAGAACAGTTTTGCTCTCAGAGAGGGAGGGTGTGAAACAGGAGACAGAAATCAGTTACAGAAGGACAAAGGTAACTGACTTTTGGAAGACAACCTGGTCAAAGGAGAAGACTGGCTGTCTGAAAGGTGACCTGAAAAAAGGAGGATCATCTGGAGAACCCAGACTGGGGCACGTTTTGGCAAGGTCCTGCAAATATTCTGAGTTTTAAAATGTTCGTTTACAACCTGCTCTAACAATTCCTCACAAACCACCTCTAAATTCTTTGTCACGAAAGGAATTCCACGCACACTTGAGCTACATGGTAAATGTCGCTAAAATCTCGGACATCCATGAGATGATCAGAGATACCATCTCCTGGACGTCAGACAGAGAGGTGTCAAAACCTGCATGGCCAGAAAGGACAAGGGGAAAGAATTGTTTACTTGATCACATAAATAAATCAGATTAGAGGAGGGAAACAGGAATTGCATGCAACACTCCCAGACAAACATCAGTAGCCCCTTTAAAATTAAGTTGTGAGAAACGAGAAGTTCCTCCGTTTCATCCGACGTTACACAAAGTGGGCATAAATTAAAATTCATCTAATTCAAAGTTCTTATGGGAATGTATTTATTGTCATTATGGAAGCATAAAGCATCGTGGAAATAATGCGAATCTTTACAGAAGTATGATCTGATAAAAAAAAAAATAAGCAGTGGATTCTTGAGGTGTTAGGTAAAGAATTCTTCCCAAATGGTTTGGTACTGGAAAAGGCACATGGAGTGTCCAGGAGGAAAACATTACCCGGTCAACCATCATGAGCAGTGTTAATTCAGTGCTTGAATTATCAGGATAGAGAAATTATTTTACGCTTGGCAGTACAGACGTCAAGACAACGTCAAGCCCCAATGATGATTCTGAATAATAGTTTATTTTTTATGCTGATTTGAGTCAATAAATTATCAAACGTCGACGTGAGTTTAATTCGGCCAAAGCTGTGGTGTGGCAGAAAGGATATAAGTTTGCTTTTCGAAACCCTGCAGTGTTGAAGGTTTCTTTTTATGGCAACTATCAGTCTCAATTTTTTGAGAATGATCATGATGCATTGGTTTACGCTAATTTGTTACCGGATTTACGTGGTCAGGGAAGAATCTCACCGTTGTCAACTAAAAGAAGTGCAAATCGACTTGGACAAATGGAAAGAATGGGAAGAATGGAAAAGATGGGAAGAAGGAGGCTTTGACGCACAGTCCTAGTGATGTTGAAGATTCGAATCAATCTCTGGGACTGCAGTCCCAGGGCTGAATATATTAATAATGTTGAATTTCATTATTATATATATTGTATTTCTGGCTGGAGGGAGGTGGATGGCACTGATATATTTGATAGTCATCTGCCACTTTTGGGATGTTCCAAATTTAGTTTTTTAGAGAATTACTACCTTTGGTGGGTTTATTTTTTTTTGTGGGGGAATTATTTGTATTCCTTTTTATGTTAACTTTTTTGTATCATTAGGGGAGGGAGAGTAGATTTTTTTCCTAATAAGACAGTATTTATTTTATATTCCGTGTTTATTTTTATAGTTTATTAAATGTCGAGTTTGAAATTTGCAACATTTAATGTTCTAGGATTTAGTAATCCAATTATGAGAAAGCAAGTTTTAGCTTATATTAATAAAATGAAAATTGATATTGCATTCTTACAAGAAACACATTTGACAGATCACGAACATTTGAAATAAAAAAGAGATTGGGTTGGTCATGTTCTATTTTTCTTTATTTAACCCTAAGGCAAAAGATGTAGCGATTTAGTTCATAAGAATTTATCTTTTGAGTTACAGACTCTAGAGGGGAATGCTGGGAGCGTTTTTAAAGTGCATTGTATAATTTTTAATGAACTTTGGACTTTATGCACCTAATGTGGATGATAAATGTTTTATTTCAGACGACTTTTTGTTATTCAGTCATGCTAATGAAAATATTCTATTTGGGGGAGTTTTAATTGCGTTTTGGATCCATTAATGGATAAATCCCCAAAATGTATCAGAAAATCAAAATTGGCGATACAAATAGGGGCTGTAATGAATGACTTAAATTTCGTAGATATTTGGAAGAGGATTAATCCTATAAAGAAAAAAAATGTATTTATATACTTCTTGGCATGATTCTTTTTCGAGAATAGATTTTTTTTTAATATCGGCACATTTACAGTGAAAAATATTGCAGGCAGATTCTAAAATTAGAGTACTATCTGATCATGCTTTATTATTTTATTCTTATGGAAGTTTGGAGGTGTTACGTCCATCTTATAGGTGGAGGCATTATTTTTTTCAATCAATGTCGTGTTTTCTTACAAGGAACTCTTTTCAGAATTTAAATAAAGGTACTCAGGAATTTTTTTATGGAAAGGTAAACTTCCAAGGGTAGCATTAAGTAAGATCACTTGGAAGTACAAGTTAGATGGATTGTAATTACCTCGTTTTCAGTATTATTATGAGGCAGGCCAATTTAAATTTATTAGTGGTTTGATGGATTTGGATCAATCTCCAGGTTGGGCTGAAGTTGAGATGGCATTTATTTCTGAAACTGCAGTACATCAATCTATATTTCAGTGGAATATAGATTTATTACGAGAGTATAATGTGCCGATATTAAAAAAAGTATTGATGTAATGGACGAATAAGAATCAAAAGGTAAATTATCTATTTTAACGCCGTTATATAATAATCAACTTATTCCTTTTTCATTGTAATAGTCATTTAAAGAATTGGGATTTTAAGCATATAAAAATATTGCAGGATTGCTTTGTAGAAGGTCATTTTCTTTCTTTTATTCAATTGAAATAGCGTTTTGATATTGCTAAAGCTTCTTTCTTTGTTTATTATCATCAACTTCGGTCACTGGTCAAAAGGAAAGGGTGGTAGAGAGGTGCTTTTACCTGTATTGTCGGAGTTTGAGTCTTTGAATTCTTCTCTGCCTAAAAAAAGGGTTTCAGTTCTGTTATGTAATATGTATTACAAGATAATATGGATAAATCGAAATGGGATAAATCTAAGTTTTAATGGGAAAATAATTTAACTTCTATTTTCCTGAAGGTTACTGGATGGATATGTGTCATGACTGTGTTACGAGATTGACCAATGCACAATATGGAATGATTAATTTTTTTTGCATCAGTTATATTTAACGTCTGAGAAATTGATAAAATATGGCTTATTAAATCAGATTTTTGCTTTAGATGTGGTACGTGTGTTGGAACATTTTTACGTGATGCTTGGTTTTGTATGTATGTACAACCATTTTGGGAGGAAATTAAGTCAATTTTGAAAAAAAATATATATAAGATTAAGTTACAAACAGATCCATCTGTTATTTTTAGTGGGTTATATGATTCCTTTAAAGGGATTGGGGTTGGATAAATTTCAAATCACATTTGTATAATTAGCATTGTCCGTAGCTCGAAAACATACAGCAAATACATGGAAGGATAAGACAGTGATTAGTAAAATGCAATGGGATAATGAAATGAAATCTTGTTATGTTATGGATAAAATTGGTTATATTTTGCATGATAATTATTCTTTTTGTGTTCATAAGTGGTTATTATATTTGGAATATATGCATTTAGAGGTACTTTGATTTATTTTATTCCTTTCTGTTAGATTTTTACAAATATATATATTTCATTGAGTTTCCTTAAGAGAGCTGCCTTTTTTAAACTTTATTTATAGGTTTTATCACAAGAATAAAAAGAAAGATTACATTTAAAGAAAATATATAAAATAGAATAATATAATTACAATGCAACATTAATAACCTAACTTAATCCAGTCTAACCCCCCCTATAAATACAAGAACCAAAAATCTATATATATATATATATATAACCCACACTTCCCCTCCCCCAAAATAAAGAGTGAAGAATTAGTAAAATTAATAATATTATATATTAAAAAAACACACACACACAAAAGAAAAAAATGACAAATGAAAATAATAAAAAAAGATTTATCAAATCTAAAATATCACATCTAAGAACATACTTAAATCAAACTTAATTGCATATACTTAACAAATGGAGTCCATTTCAACTTATAAAAAGACATCTTATCTTGGATTGAAAAAGATATCGTTTCCATACTTAAACAAGACTTGATCTCTAAATACTACCTGTCCAAAGTTAGTATATTTCAATCTTTCCAAGAGGACGCTATACATTTCTTGGCCACTCTAAAGCTAAATAGATAAAATAAATCCGATAATCATTTAATCCTAAATCAATTAATGATTGCATATTCCCTAATAAAAATATATCAGGATCTAATACAACACAAATATTATATAATCTATTTAATATAGATTGAATACCTTTCCAAAACTGTTGCAATCGGTCACAGGACCAGACAATATGTAAAAAAGTATTGGCTGTCTGGTCACAACGAAAACAACAATCTGACTTACTAAGACCAATTTTTTTAATTTTTTCTGGTGTTAAGTATAATTGATGTATAAAATTATAATTAAACATCGCTAATCTAGCATTAATCAATTTCCGAATAATAGTTTGACAAATTTCCATCCAAGCTTCTTCAGCTATTGTAGAATTTCCCATTTCAACTTATCTTTATCCCAATGTTCCTTACTTTCGTTTCCTTGTAAAATACAATACAAATCAGATATATACCCCTTTTCTGGTGTTGAAAGTACATATTTCTCAAAGCTAGTTTCGGGCATTAAAGTCATTTGCCGACCACATATCTGTTTTACAAATGATCTTAACTGATAGTACACAAATACAGAATTTCCACTAATACCAAATTTCCTTTGTAATTCCTCAAAAGAACAAAAACGTCCTTCAAAAAAAAACAATCAGATAAGTTTTTAATTCCTTTCCTTTCCCATTGTTTCAAAGTGATATTGGAGACCGTAAAAGGAACAAGTTGATTATTATATAATGGCAATCGCCCAGACCATTTATTTTTAAGCCCCATTTTATCACGTTTATACGTCCATAGATTCAATAAATGTTTCTATATTGTTACATCATAAGTTCGTAACAAATTTTTATACCATCGAAACAAAAAATCATCTGGAGATTTTTGTAAAATAACTGCCAATTCTATATTTGCCCAACTGGCCGGATCCTCCATATTCATTCGTGCACTAAGAAATTTAAATTGAGGTGCCTCATAATAATATTGAAAATTGGGTAATCTCAAACCTCCAAATTGAAAGTCCCACATCAATTTTTTCATTGGTACCCTCGGAAATTTTCCCTTCCATAAAAATTCTCTGCTTTCTATAAATCCTTTAAAAAACTTTTTTTTTTAAAATAAGGAATTGATTGAAATAAATGTTGCATCCGAGGATAAATATTCATTTTTATAGTATTAATCCTCCCCAATAGACCTAAAGGTAAGTCCTTCCACTAATCAAGTCTAATTTAATCATTTTTTATTAAGGGAAGGTATTTAATTGAATATAAATCTTGATATTCTGTATTGACATTAATTCTCAAATATTTAATTTGTTTTGTCCACTTCAATTTCGTAATATTTTTATATATCGAATAATCATAACATAACATAACATAACATAACATAACATAACATAACAATTACAGCACGGAAACAGGCCATTAGGCCCTTCTAGTCCGCACCGAACCAAACACCCCTTTCTAGTCCCACCTCCCTGCACAATGCCCATAACCCTCCATCTTCTTCTCATCCATATACCTGTCCAACCTTTTCTTAAATAATACAATTGACTCCGCCGCCACTATTTCTCCCGGAAGATGATTCCACACAGCTACCACTCTCTGAGTAAAGAAGTTCCCCCTCATGTTACCTCTAAACCTCTGCCCCTTAATTCTTAACTCATGTCCTCTTGTTTTAATCTTTCCTCCTCTTAACGGAAATAGTCTATCCACATCCATTCTGTCTATCCCCTTCATAATCTTAAATACTTCTATCAAATCCCCTCTCAACATTCTACGCTCCAAAGAATAAAGACCCAATCTGTCCAATCTCTCCCCATACTCCAGATGCTTAAACCCAGGCAACATTCTGGTAAACCTTCTCTGCACTCTCTCCACTCTGTTTATATCCTTCCTATAATTAGGCGACCAGAACTGCACACAGAACTCCAAATTAGGCCGCACCAACGTCTTATACAATCTCAACATCACCTCCCAACTCCTATATTCCATGCAATGATTGATAAAGGCCAGCATACTAAAAACCTTCTTCACCACCCTTTCACGTGAGTTTCTACCTTCAGGGAACGATGTACCGTTACTCCTAAATCTTTCTGCTCTTCTGTATTCCTCAATGCTCTCCCATTTACCACATATGTCCTATTCTGATTCTTCTTACCAAAATGAAGCACCTCACACTTATCAGCATTAAATTCCATCTGCCATTTTTCAGCCCACTTTTCTAAGCAGCCCAAATCCCTCTGCAATCCTTGAAAACCTTCTTCATTATCCACTATTCCACCTATCTTTGTATCGTTTGCATATTTACTAATCCAATTAACCTCCCCATCATCTAGATCATTAATGTATATAACGAACAACAATGGGCCCAATTCAGATCCTTGAGGCACACCACTGGTCACCGGCCTCCAACCTGACAGACAATTATCCACTACCACTCTCTGGCCTCTCCCTTTCAGCCAATGTTCAATCCATTTGATTATCTTAAAATTTATACCTAAAGACTGCACCTTCCTAACTAACCTTCCATGTGGTACCTTATCGAAGGCCTTACTGAAGTCCATATAGACTGCGCTACCCTCATCCACATTCCTAGTCACCTCTTCAAAAAATTCAATCAGATTGGTCAAACATGACCTTCCTCCCACAAATCCATGTTGAGTGCTCCTGATCAGACCCTGTCTATCCAGATGTTTATAAGTACTATCTCTAAGAATTTTCTCCATTAATTTACCTACCACAGACGTCAAACTTACAGGCCGATAGTTGCCAGGCTTCCTCCTTGAACCCTTTTTAAATAACGGAACCACATGCGCAATGCGCCAATCCTCCGGCACTATCCCCATATCTAATGACATTTGGAAAATTACCGACAGAGCCTCTGCTATTTCCTCCTTCACTTCTCTCAATGTCCTGGGGAAGATCCCGTCTGGTCCCGGAGACTTATCCACCTTTATATTCTTCAAAAGCCTTAAAACTACACCTTTTGTAATCTCTTCTTCTTTCTTTGGCTTGGCTTCGCGGACGAAGATTTATGGAGGGGGTAAAAAGTCCACGTCAGCTGCAGGCTCGTTTGTGGCTGACAAGTCCGATGCGGGACAGGCAGACACGATTGCAGCGGTTGCAAGGGAAAATTTGTTGGTTGGGGTTGGGTGTTGGGTTTTTCCTCCTTTGCCTTTTGTCAGTGAGGTGGGCTCTGCGGTCTTCTTCAAAGGAGGTTGCTGCCCGCCAAACTGTGAGGCGCCAAGATGCACGGTTTGAGGCGTTATCAGCCCACTGGCGGTGGTCAATGTGGCAGGCACCAAGAGATTTCTTTAGGCAGTCCTTGTACCTTTTCTTTGGTGCACCTCTGTCACGGTGGCCAGTGGAGAGCTCGCCATATAACACGATCTTGGGAAGGCGATGGTCCTCCATTCTGGAGACGTGACCCATCCAGCGCAGCTGGATCTTCAGCAGCGTGGACTCGATGCTGTCGACCTCTGCCATCTCGAGTACTTCGACGTTAGGGGTGTAAGCGCTCCAATGGATGTTGAGGATGGAGCGGAGTCAACGCTGGTGGAAGCGTTCTAGGAGCCGTAGGTGGTGCTGGTAGAGGACCCATGATTCGGAGCCGAACAGGAGTGTGGGTATGACAACGGCTCTGTATACGCTTATCTTTGTGAGGTTTTTCAGTTGGTTGTTTTTCCAGACTCTTTTGTGTAGTCTTCCAAAGGCGCTATTTGCCTTGGCGAGTCTGTTGTCTAACTCATTGTCGATCCTTGCATCTGATGAAATGGTGCAGCCGAGATAGGTAAACTGGTTGACCGTTTTGAGTTTTGTGTGCCCGATGGAGATGTGGGGGGGCTGGTAGTCATGGTGGGGAGCTGGCTGATGGAGGACCTCAGTTTTCTTCAGGCTGACTTCCAGGCCAAACATTTTGGCAGTTTCCGCAAAGCAGGACGTCAAGCGCTGAAGAGCTGGCTCTGAATGGGCAACTAAAGCGGCATCATCTGCAAAGAGTAGTTCACGGACAAGTTTCTCTTGTGTCTTGGTGTGAGCTTGCAGGCGCCTCAGATTGAAGAGACAGCCATCCGTGTGGTACCGGATGTAAACAGCGTCTTCATTGTTGGGGTCTTTCATGGCTTGGTTCAGCATCATGCTGAAGATTATTGAAAAGAGGGTTGGTGCGGGAACACAGCCTTGCTTCACGCCATTGTTAATGGAGAAGTGTTCAGAGAGCTCATTGCTGTATCTGACCCGACCTTGTTGGTTTTCGTGCAGTTGGATAATCATGTTGAGGAACTTTGGGGGACATCCGATGCGCTCTAGTATTTGCCAAAGCCTTTTCCTGCTCACGGTGTCGAAGGCTTTGGTGAGGTCAACAAAGGTGATGTAGAGTCCTTTGTTTTGTTCTCTGCACTTTTCTTGGAGCTGTCTGAGGGCAAAGACCATGTCAGTGGTTCCTCTGTTTGCGCGAAAGCCGCACTGTGATTCTGGGAGAATATTCTCGGCGACACTAGGTATTATTCTATTTAGTAGAATCCTAGCGAAGGTTTTGCCTGCAATGGAGAGCAACCTGATTCCCCTGTAGTTTGAGCAGTCTGATTTCTCGCCTTTGTTTTTGTACAGGGTGATGATGGTGGCATCACGAAGATCCTGAGGCAGTTTACCTTGGTCCCAACAAAGCTTGAAAAACTCATGCATTTTGGCATGCAGAGTTTTGCCGCCAGCCTTCCAGACTTCTGGGGGGATTCCATCCATACCTGCTGCTTTGCCACTTTTCAGTTGTTCGACTGCCTTATATGTCTCATCCAGGGTGGGAACCTCATCCAGCTCTAGCCTTAGGGGCTGTTGAGGGAGCTGGAGCAGGGCGGAATCTTGGACTGAGCGGTTGGCACTGAAAAGAGATTGGAAGTGTTCTGACCATCGGTTGAGGATGGAGATCTTGTCGCTGAGGAGGACTTTGCCGTCTGAGCTGCGCAGCGGGCTTTGGACTTGGGGTGAGGGGCCGTACACAGCCTTTAGAGCCTCGTAGAAACCCCTGAAGTCGCCAATGTCCGCGCTGAGCTGTGTTCGTTTGGCGAGGCTAGTCCACCACTCATTTTGGATCTCCCGGAGTTTGCGCTGAAGATGGCTGCATGCGCGACAGAAGGCTTGTTTCTTCTCTGGACAGGACGGCTTTGTAAGGTGAGCCTGGTGGGCAGCTCGCTTCTTTGCCAGCAGCTCCTGGATTTCCTGGCTGTTTTCGTCAAACCAGTCCTTGTTTTTCCTGGAGGAGAAGCCCAGTACCTCTTCAGTGGATTGCAGTATGGTAGTCTTCAACTGATCCCAGAGGGTTTCAGGGGACGGGTCCGTGAGGCGGGTTGCATCGTCGAGCTTTGCTTTGAGGTTTGCCTGGAAGTTTCCTCTCGCTTCGTCTGACTGCAGGTTTCCAACATTGAACCTCTTTCTGGGGGCTTTATTGTTCCTGGGCTTTGGTTTGAAGTGAAGGTTGAGCTTGCAGCGAACCAGCCGGTGGTCAGTGTGGCATTCCACGCTAGGCATGACCCTGGTGTGGAGCACATCTCGTTTGTCACTTTCTCGCACCAGGATGTAGTCCAGGAGGTGCCAGTGTTTGGATCGGGGATGCATCCAGCTGGTCTTAAGGCTGTCCCTCTGCTGAAAAAGGGTGTTTGTAATGACAAGCCGCTGTTCTGCGCAGAGCTCCAACAGGAGGTGCCCATTGTCGTTGCACTTGCCGACGCCATGCTTGCCCAGGATTCCTGGCCAGGTTTCTGAGTCTTTGCCGACACGAGCGTTGAAGTCGCCCAGGATGACAACCTTGTCGGCTGTAGGGGTACGTTGGATGAGGTTGCGCAGGTCGGTGTAGAACTTGTTCTTTTCTGCTGGTTCCGCCTGGAGGGTTGGAGCATAGACACTGATGAAGGTGATGTGACGCTTGTTTTGAAGTGGGAGTCACATGGACATGATTCGGTCCGAGAGGCCTTTCGGAAGGTTTTCGAGTTTGGAGGCAATGAAGCTCTTGACCATGAAGCCTACACCAGATAGGCGTCGTTAATCCGAAGGCTTTCCAGACCAGTAGAGTGTGTAGCCCGTGCCGCGTTCTTGGAGGCTGCCTACATCTGCCAGGCGGACTTCACTGAGAGCGGCTATGTCGATGTCAAGTCTGAGGAGTTCATGTGCAATGAGGGCAGACCGACGTTCAGGTCGGTGGCTGTCAGCCTTGTCTAGCATGGTTCTGATGTTCCAGCATGTTAGCTTGAGTTTGTGAGCATCTATAGAGGGGGAGACGGCGGCGGCCCCGATACGGGCAGGAGCAAGGGGGAGACGGCGGCCCCGGCCTCGGTCGAGTGAGGCAGGCGGAGGCCCCGGTCCGGGCAGGGAGTGGGAGGCGGCGGCCCCAGTCCGGGCACAGGGAGAGCAGCAGCGGCCCCAGCCCCGGTCCGGGCGAAGGGTAGACGGCGGCGGCCCCGATACGGGCAGGAGCAAGGGGGAGACGGCGGCCCCGGCCTTGGTCGAGTGAGGCAGGCGGAGGCCCCTATACGGGCAGAGAGTTGGAGGCGGCGGCCCCAGTCCAGGCACAGGGAGAGCAGCAGCGGCCCCGGCCCCGGTCCGGGCGAAGGGTAGACGGCGGCGGCCCCGATACAGGCAGGAGCAAGGGGGAGATGGCGGCCCCGGCCTCGGTCGAGTGAGGCAGGCGGAGGCCCCGGTCCGGGAAGGGAGTGGGAGGCGGCGGCCCCAGTCCGGGCACAGGGAGAGCAGCAGCGGCCCCGGCCCCGGTCCGGGCGAAGGGTAGATGGCGGCGGCCCCGATACGGGCAGGAGCAAGGGGGAGACGGCGGCCCCAGCCTCGGTCGAGTGAGGCAGGCGGAGGCCCCGATACGGGCAGAGAGTTGGAGGCGGCGGCCCCAGTCCAGGCACAGGGAGAGCAGCAGCGGCCCCGGCCCCGGTCCGGGCGAAGGGTAGACGGCGGCGGCCCCGATACGGGCAGGAGCAAGGGGGAGACGGTGGCCCCGGACTCGGTCGAGTGAGGCAGGTGGAGGCCCCGGTCCGGACAGGGAGTGGGAGGCGGCGACCCCAGTCCGGGCACAGGGACTTGTAATCTCTATATTCCCCATATTTACCCAATTTGCTTTTTTTTATCCCACATTTCCCAATATCCTTCTCCTTAGTGAATACCGAAGAAAAGAAACTGTTCAATATCACCCCCATTTCTCTAGGCTCCACACACAGTTTTCCACTCTGATTTTCTAAGGGACCAAATTTGTCTCTAGCTTTCCTCTTACCATTAACATATTTGTAGAACTCTTTTGGATTAGTTTTCACCCTGCTTGCCATAGTTTTCTCGTAACTTCTTTTAGCTTTCCTAATTCCTCTCTTAAGATTCCTCTTACATTCAATGTATCTTTCAAACATCTCCTTAATTCCATGCTTCTTATATCTAATGTACGCCTCCCTTTTTCTTCGAACCAAGTTTCCAATATTCCTTGAAAACCACGGCTCTCTCAAACCTTTTGCCCCTCCTTTTAACCTAACAGGAACATAAAGCTTTTGCACTCTCAAAATCTGATCTTTAAAAGACTTCCATCTCTCTACTACATCCTGCCCATAAAACAAATTGTCCCAATGCACACACTGCAAGTCCTTTCGCATCTCCTCAAATCTAGCTTTTCCCCAATCAAAAACCTCAGTCCTTGGCCCTGATTTCTCTCTTTCCATAATGACATTGAAGCTGATGGCATTATGATCACTGGACCCGAAGTGCACGCCAACACTAACCTCCGTCACTTGACCCATCCCATTTGCCAACAGTAGATCTAACACTGCTCCTTCTCTGGTCGGCACCTCTACATATTGTTGTAAAAAACTATCTTGCACACATTTCACAAACTCTAACCCATCCAGTCCTTTCACAGAATGTGTTTCCCAATCTATATGTGGAAAATTAAAATCTCCCATAATTACAACCCTGTGCTTATCACAAATATCTACTATCTCCCTACAGATTTGCTCCTCTAGGTCTCGGTCCCCTCCGGGTGGTCTATAATACACCCCTACAAGTGTAACCTCTCCTTTCCTACTCCTCAGTTCCACCCAAATAGCCTCCGTGGATGTGCCCTCTAATCTATCCTTCCTAGGCACCGCTGTAATATTTTCCCTGACAAGCAATGCAACCCCACCTCCTCTTGCCCCTCCGACTCTATCACACCTAAAACAACGAAACCCAGGGATATTCAGTTGCCAATCACATCCCTCCTGCAACCATGTCTCACTAATCGCTACCACATTATACTTCCAAGTATCAATCCACACCTTCAGCTCATCCACCTTTTTTACAATACTCCTGGCATTAAAATATATGAATTTCAGGGATTTCCCAATTTTTAATCCCTGTTTTCCCTCATCTTTAAGAACAACAGTATTTAATTTTCCTGCCAATTGCCCTTCATCTTCTTCCAGAGCATTTCCCTTCTCTATCACCTGCCCATCCATATTCAAGTACTTACTACAAACTTTCTTTGTTTGCATTCTAACCTTCTCCTTACTGCTCTGTACTATACCATTCTAGTTTAAAGGATCCTGAGTAGCCCTAGCAAATACCTCTGCCAAGATTCTGGTGCCCCTGGGATTTAAGTGTAACCCGTCCTTACTGTACAGTAAAATTGACAAAATTCCACTTTTAGCCCAATATAACCAGATAATTGACCATAATTTTCTAAAGATTCTTGAATTGCTGGTAAAGAAATATCAGGGTCCACCAGGTATAATAAAACACCATCTGCAAATAAATTAATCTTGTATTCCTCATTCAAAATTCTCATACACTTAACATTTTCATTTTGATATATTAACTGTGCCAAATGTTTAATAACTGGAGCAAATAAAGCAGGTGACAATGGACATCCTTGTCTAGTAGTCCTTGTTAAATCAGAAGATTCTGAGATCTGTCCATTAGTAGCAACTCTAGCCTTCGGACTATTATATAAATCCTTTATCAATCCAATAAATGAAGAACCAAAACAAAATTTCTCAAGTACTTTAAATTAAAAACTTCCATTCCACTCTATCAAAAGCCTTTTCTGCATCTAATGAAACCACTATTTGATAATTCATTTGAAATTTAAATTTATTTATCAAAGTAATTAGTCACAAAATATTATCAGACACATATCTGTTTTTTTTTTATAAATCCTGTTTGATCTTTATGTATTACTTTAGGTAAATATTGAGCCAATCTATTAGCCATAACTTTAGTTACAATTTTATAATCTACGTTTAACAATGATATTGGTCGATAAGAGGAAATCTGTAAAGGAACTTTAGCTTTTTTTGGTATAACCGTAATTATTGTATTAAAACAAGATTCAGGTAATTGAAAAGTTTTATAAATTTGCTGTATTACATTCTTATAAAATAGAAGATATATCAACATAAAAAGTTTTATAAAATTCTATAGGGAACCCATCTTCACCGGGTGCTTTTCCATTTGGCATATCTTATAGCCATTTCAATTTCATTTTCTGTAAAAGATTTATCCAACTCTTGTTTGCTGTGGCAAATTAATATTTTTCAAAAAAGAATCTATTGCATCTTCACTTACATCTTTACACTCAGACGTATATAATTTTTTATAAAAATTGCAAATTTCCTCATTAATTTATTTTTCTCTAAAAGTAATGCCCATCTTGAAAAATCTTCAATACTGCAGGGTAGCTAAATGTTGCTTTATATCATTTTTTTCCACAACAGTTCTTACACAGGATTAAATTCACGCCGTTGAGACATAACTTCTTGACTCAAATCCAGATAAAAAAAACACGATTGTTCTGAACCATCAAGGGAGATCTTCTTTGTTGTGTGTTTCTTATAGCCACACGCAAAATTGTCTCTCTATCATAATAATTTAAACAACGAACCAGAACAGGTCTTGGATTTTGTCCTGGAAAAAGTTTTCTTCTCAAATCTCTATGGGCACGTTCCAATATTAAGCCTTCCGGAAACTTATCTTGTCCTAACACTTGAGGAATCCATTCAGTGAAAAATTTTCTTGGATCTGATCCTTCCATATCTTCTGGCAAACCAACAATTTTTATATTATTCTGTCTAGATTGATTCTCCAAATAATCAACCTTTTTCGTTAAATTTTTATTCTGAATTTGTAAAGTTGCAACTGTTTTATTTACATCTTGTATTTGATCTCGTACCTCGACTACTCCTTGGTCACAAACATCAAGTCTTTCGCTCGTTTCAAGCTTAAAAGCTCCATAATCAACCATCTGTTGGGTATTAATGTCCACCTAAGTATTAAGCTTAGTATTAACTTGAACTAAAGCCTTACCTATTTCTTTTATTGTAGAGGATAACTTAGATTCAAGATTCTTGATAAGCACATCTACTGGAATAGATTCAGGCACAGTAAGATCCTGCTGTTTCTGTGTAGCCAAAGGGTCTTCTATTCCTTCCCTTGGTTTAACTGGTTTTCTTACAGTATGACTGCGTGTGGAAACCCCTACCACAAGCTCCTCAGCAGTATCTGGAGTCTGATGGCCAGGGTTATCCTTAACCCATATTATATCAAATGCCTTCATTACATCGATGTCTGTTGAAGTCTTCATTATTGATGGTGCATTTCGCAGCGCCACCGCTACATCAATCAGTAGACTTATTTTCAGAGTCGGGTCTTCAGCTGGCAGCGTCCCAGCTGTTCAAGCTGTCAAAGATTCGCTGACAGCGCTCACAGCGGGCGTTGATTCACGCGCACGCGCCTGGCTAGCCCTTTGTTCCAAGGGCTGCTGGGCGCCATCTTTAAAGAGCCCTACCGATAAAGAGCCGAGCTCCGTGGCCGAATCTTGTACCTCTCTTCCTGGATCCATTCCACGCTAAGTCCTGGCTTCTTGTAAACAGGTAGGCTCAGATAACCTCGGGAAATGCAGTTTCTTAACGATCTGTTGCCGTTTTTTTTTACTTCTTTTCAGCAGTTGTACCATTAGAAACTGATTCAACACCTCTAACTATTTCTAGACTTTAAAAAAAAAGTTTTAACGGGCACTCATAGACAAAACAATAACAAAGAGTCAGGAGAGGACTGGAAGGCACGTCTGCTCCTTAGGCCATCTTGCCACACCCCAGAGAGCTGCCTGAAGGGGTAACAGGGGATGTTGTTTTTGTTTTTGGATTTTTTTGGCTTTTATCTTTTTATTTTCACATATATATAAATTTTGTTGTAAAGTGTATTTTGTATGTATACCAATAATTTTTCAATAAATAATTTTGGTAAAAACAGAATGATGCGCTGAATTTTGCCTGTTGCAATGTCGGATTGTGAAAATAGACCAACTTAATGTTATTGTGCAGTCACTGCGAGTAACTGAAACCTCCCACGGCATTTTTAATGAAAATGGAGATGATTCAGACTGGTGTAAGTCCTTTCACTTCAGAGAGATTCAGCACCACAGCGGCCTCCAGATGTCGACACCATGCAGGAGCTGAAATAATGGCTGTGAGAAGTTCGGTAGAAGGCCTCAAATATAATGCCATAATGGATTTGCAGGAAATCTATTATACAGTTCTTTCAGTTGTCGGTGTTCCTTGCAAGTCTGATTATTAATGCTCGTAATTTCTTCATCGGACTGCGAACCACCCCAACAGCACCCGCGAGGCCCACTTGTCAGCTTGTTCGAAATATTTTAAAAAACACCTTCGGTCCTTTCCGTCCCTTTCTTCTACTGCGTTTAGATTATTTTGATTTGCATCCCAATTACGAACCTTGCAAACTTATTTGAGAATATTATTTTCATATATAATTTGTATATTAAGTCTGGGTGAGCTGCAACTTCAATACAAGTTGCCAGCATGGCATACACGTGGATCGTGACCCGCGGGGTTGCTCCATCTGTTTGCTTTTAACTAATTTCCAACACCAACAGTAGATTCTTTGACCCGCACATTAAAGCACTGGATACTCTGGCAGCAAACTGTACTGCGCCTGCAGGAGTCGGCGCACCGTGATTCTCCTCATTACCCGTGTGTGAGACAATAATGGGTGTTCTCGCAGCAGCACAATGAGGGGGGCAACGAGCTCGCATTCAGGGCAAACCGAACAAGGTCACTGAGCTGAAGCACTGAAAATCGGGCGAATGGCCTTCGTCGTGCCTGGTTCCATTGGGAATTCAGCCTCTCAGCAACAAGAACATTCACGAAATGAATCAAAAACAAGGTCGACCTTTAAACTATACTGTATATTAGATTGTACGCATGAATATATCATCAGTATAATTCCCCACACGTTTAGCTGGAGATCCTGGTGGATGCAATTTAGAATTATGTGTTTCCACACATTATTTTCACGGGAGCCGAGAAAAACTTAGTGCGGATTAATTGCGTATGTCTGCAGTCGCCCACTGAAATGCTGCATTACCAAATCAAGGACTGCGAAGGTCAGACTGACATGGCGTTAATTCATTTCGCATAATCCCTCGCCTCAACTTCAGAATTGTATCTCTGTTTACAGCAACGGCACCTTGTTAGTGACCAACCACACGCCTTGCTTGGCATTACGGGAGAACCGTGGCGTGTAGCAGCGTCAGTCTTGAAAATACCATAAATCCACACTCAAGTAATTTCAGAATAATTCTTGGTGATGAAATACAGCAGGATTTATTTTTAATTTTCGTTTTCAATTTAGACACACAGCACTGTTCAGGCCATTTCGGCCCTTTGAGTCCATTCTGCCCAACTTACACGCCATTAACCTCCATCCACGCTACGTTTTCAAGGGTGGTAAAAACCAACAGACCTGTATTGTCAGTGTATTCCTCCAATCGGCGTCATGGTGATTGTCGAGAAAGCAGTGCACTGATTGCATTCTCTGTTGTCAATTAAACAAATGAATTAAATTTAACTGGCTCACACCATCTTGGAGAATGTTTGACAATGCTGGAAAATACGTCATTATAGCAATAATGCGAATTTAAAAGAAAAAAAACATTAAATTTCAATTTATAGCGACAAATTTTGGGACTTAGGGAATGCATCTTTCCATTGATTAAAAACTGTTTCTGCTGTTAATCCAGGTTGCGAAGAAAGATGAAATGATTATGAATGTTCCCTAACTGCAAGTAATTGACGCCTTTTGGTGCACTAATTGTGCCAATGGGTGTTCTATTCTCTTCTTATATACCCTTCCGGTTCACTGCGGATTCGCCCAGCAGCCGGCGCATGGGGTTTTCGGGAACTATCAGCAGGTAGGAACTGAAACGATGGGAAGGAGGCTTTTGCTGGAACATTTGATACATGCTGCCATTGAGATATTCAGAAGATTTATTATCCAGTTCTCTCAGCTTTTTGGGACCTTTGTAATTTTCCATCTGTATTTATATAACAACGGCTATTTTTTGAACTGCTAACAACGTAATTCCGTTGAAGGGATGTCAATGATTTCCACCTCCTACATGATATTTTCCAGCAAGTAGGGGAATATTTCCAATCAAGACAAGTACTAACCCCATTTAACTCTCTACCCTCCATTTATCGTTCATACATATGCCTGTCTGAGCCTCTGAAACGTCTCTAATTCCTTCAAACTCGACTGACACACATGGCAAGGTTTTTCAGGCACACCTAATATTTATGTTAAAATACATACCGCTCATGTATCCCCTAAACTTTACTCCCATCACTTGGTCAAGATGAACCCTGGTGTTTGCTATATTGCCCTGGGAAATCATAATGCTGACTACCGTGTCCGTGTGTCTCTGAGTCCTGCTGACCTCTATTGCCTCCTCTCATCCTTTTACACTCCAAATAGAAATGTCCTAGTTCTGCAACACTTTTTTCATGACTTATTTTACAATCCTGGCGACTACCTTGTAAATCCCTTATACATCCACTGCATATGTTCTACACATTTCCAATAGTGACTTGGCCACAATAGTACCCACTACTTGATGTGTGGTTTCACCAAAGATGTATTGAGTTACAATATGAGCTCTCGAATCTTGAACACAATCCCTCTATTATTGAAGACCAACATCGTTCAGCTTTTCATATCAACCTACAAGGCGGACTGAAGAGATTTATGGATTTTCTCCCCATATTCCTTCTGTTCAAAAATGATGACGTTGAATCTCCAATAGTCATGCAATAACATAAAAATGAAATTGGTATAATTTTGCGCACTTTAAAGTGTCGCCTTTGGCATTGGACGGCGCCCAAAATAATAAGAGAACGAGAAGGAAACGAGAGTCCCTTCATAGTCGCTGAGGTTTTGCAGATTTGCCTCCAGTCATCTCACAGCAGTGACCCCAGTGCAGAGCATTGGAAATCCTAGCTCCAGATCCAAATATCCGAAACGTTCATAAGAATCCTGGACGCATCGGACCCTTCTGGAACCATTTTGCCTTATGCACCCACCCGAATTTTTGCTTCCATGAGTTAGTTTCCATATGTTCCCAAACTGCCGTGAGTCCTACGACCGCAAGTCGCAGAGTAGCCTTTGTCGGTTTTTCAGCGACTTTTCCCTTGGCTGATCCGCTGCTGTGCTCGTCTCCCACATTTTCACATCCCGACGCGGGATGTTCTTTTGTTTCTGATGCCGATGCTCTCTTTCCCAGGGATGTGCAACTCCCTGTTGTCCGCTGCCATACCCTGACGCCACCATCTTTGGCACAGAGCTGCTCGTTGTATAGGATGTTAAAAAGCCCATGGCTTATCTAACAAGTGTGCCTCGAGCATATTCACAGCCGTGGGGTAACGACGGGGCCCTGCGGAGAGGCGCTGTTTTTCAGCTGCCCGCTGACCCAGTTTAGCACCAGCAGTAGAGCTTCCTTTACACGGCGTTTGGTCCTGAAATTGGCACTTTTAACCGAAAAACACCCTTTCGCCATCACCCACTGCTTTGTTAAATGAAGCCTTAAAATATCTATCCATGGATTACAACCGGCCAACAGAGGGTAAACCTATTTAATGCAGTGTGAACATTCCAGTAAACATCGTGTAGAAATCTGCATTCTTTAACTTTCTAGGTCTCATCTTCAAATGATTCGTGAGACTTGACAACTCACTTAAATAGATAGTATTGATTATCATTAGTCCAGTGAACTGCACGTGTATCTTCTTCACAGAATATTCCTTGGTAAATTATTAATCATCAATTAAAGACTCTTGAAATTCCCATAATGTTCCCTATAACCTTTCATGTTTGTAAGCATCGCATTTTTTTCCACCCAAAAACTCTTCTAAACTGCGATTCCCTCTCAACTTTCCCACAGAGTATATGTAATCATGTCTTGATTTCTCTCCCTTCATACACTTCATGAATGTCTGCACCTTCTCAGATGTAATACGGATTATTATGAATGAACTGCCATTTATTGCCCTAATTTCCCCAGCCTTTATCTCTTTATTCAGAATATAACGGAGCAGAAATGCTCTCTGAGGACATTGTCCATCACCTATTGCTCCCCCGAGAGTTGGCTGAGGTTACATTTTTGTCTCTGTTTACCCTCTTTGGTTCATTAAACATAGAACATTACAGCACAGTACAGGACCATCGGCCCTCATTGTTTTATCGACTCATATATTTCTTCCTAAAATAAATACTAAACCCACCCTACCCCATATCCCACTGTTTTTATTTCATCCATGTATCTGTATAGGAGTCTCTAAAGTTCTCCCAATATTGAAGCCTCTCCCACAAACCCTGACAAGGCATTCCAGGCACCTACAGCTGTTTACATAAATGACTTAACCCTAATGGCTTCTCTTAACTTCCCTCCCTTAAATATGTACTTATGCCCTCTGTTGATCCCTGATCCTGCCCTGAGGAACAGGTTCTGGTTGTCCAACCTATCTACACCTCTCATATTCTTAACGGCCTCTATCCAGTCTTGTTTCTTTCTTCTATGCTCCATAGAGAGACTTTCCAGCTCTGCTAACCTTGCCTTAAAAGATATGTTTCCCAATCCTACAATATCCTGTTAAATCTCCTCTGTGGCAACTCCATGGCTTTTACAGCCTTCCTGTAACGAGGGGACGAGAACTGAACCCATTGCTCTCAGTGTGATCTTACCAAAGATTTATAGAGTTGTAACATATCCATTCTGCTCCTGAATTAAATATCCTTATTAATCAAACCCAGCATACTGTAGGCCTTTTTAATGATCCTATCAACCTGTGCAGCAACCTTGAAGGCTTTGCACGCCAAGGTTCATCTGTTCATCCACCCTCTTAAATAACCAACCATTCACCCCGAACGCAGACTTCTGGTTAGCCTTTCCACACTTATCCGGATTGAAATCCATCCGTCACTTTTCTGCTCCACTCTGCATCCTGTCTATATTCTCTTGTAACTTTCGACAAATCTTCAGTTCCATCCACAACTCCTCCGACTTTCCTGTCCTCTACAAACTTATTGACCCATCCTTCCCGCTTCTTCATCCAGGTTATTTATAAAAGTGAAAAAGAGCAGGTTCCCAGGACAGATCCCCTGCCGCACTCCAAATATAATACTTTCCTTTCACCGTTACACTCATGTTGTGAAAATTCTCTGGAATTAACGTGATTATCTGCAAGAGCTATCACACATTGCCGGCCAGATTTTCGTCTTTAGCTCGTTCGGGATTTCGTACAGTAAATAGACACCGCCATACTTTGATTACCATTTGTGAAACCGCTACGAAAATCTCCATTCGGCTCCTGAGGCTCGAGAAATCTGGAAAGGTCACAGTATCCACGAGAAGACTCTACTCCTCCAATTGCTCTAAAATCCTATCCTCAATTATTATGCCCAGTAGTTTGTCTACTCTGACCTATGGCTCGTTGGTCAACAATTCTCAGGATTTTGCGTTTAAAATGGGAACTACGTTGCTTTTTCGTCTCCTTGGTACCACTGATCCTGTCCCTCCGGTAGTTATTTCCATGGTTATCAACTCTCCACAACACCACCCCGAAACCGTTTCCATCCTGTTGCTCAGTGACATGGTGTATGTCCATTAAGGTCCTGTATGTCTAAGATTTGGAGCAACTCAAGTCATCCAGCAAATCCTCTTTCTTAACCTCGTCATGCTTCAAGACATTAGCCTTTATAAAGTAACCTCACACTTCCAAAATTCATCCCCAACGAAGCATGGCATTTATTTTTTTGTTTTCCTACATTATACTCCTTCGGGTAAATTTTATATCCTTTGTCTAATAGGTCGTAGACTTGCCATTGATAACTTTCTTTTCTTCGACTATATGCAAAGCGTGGAAATGTTATATAATGACCATATTATTGGATGATCAAACCTGCGATTCCATTTTTCCTGTTAACAAGCGACCAATCTACATTTCTAAACGAGGGCTGGGTGTATAGTTTCATCGCTGGAAGTCAAATCACCTCTCCGAAACGGGATTCTAGATATTCTAACGGAAAGACTGCAGTCAGCAGCAGAATGTCAAGCGCTGGCTCACACATGACTTCAGAGAAGGGGCAGAGGTAAATGACCAAGATATTTTCTGGAATGAAGAACGTTTCATTTGGGGAAGGTTGGAGTAATTGTGGTCTTTTCTATTTGTAAATACGAAGCAACCGGTACGACCTAATCGAGGTTTCCAAGATTTGCAAAGGTAGACATCAAGCAATCTTTTTCCCAGCGAGGAAATACCCAGTATCGCACAACATTTTAAATCGAGTGGAGGAACTTTAAGAGCGATGTTATATCTCTTTTTTTTAAAATAAAAACACCATATGATGGGTCTTGCGGTGATAGTGGAGGGAGATACAATCGGGGAGCTCTAAAACTCTCCCGAAGAAGCACATCGATGTAGGAAACTGGAGGACAGGGGTCAACGAGGGAAAGGATGGTTAGAGTGATGTGCAATAAATTTATATACATTGACACAACGTCTTGATAAGAAGAGACCGAACAGTGGTGTTCTACGTTTTATATATATATATAAATATACATATTCCGTAAAAGGATCCGAGCTTCTTTATATATAGCTCTCTTTTTCATCAAAATGGCTTTAGATGGAGTTTCTGACAATTGAGACACTTTGTGCCCAGATACCCCTAATTCATATAACTCCGTTGAGTTTGAAGAGTGGGAATAAGCTGGGGTACCGGTGGGAATCCCATGCAGGTCACGGGAGATATTCCATTTAGACATTGCCAGGATTTTCTAAACAGACGCTGGTGCTGAAATAACGTTGCACTCTCGCTCCGCTTACGGCACAGCCAAAATTATCCAAAGAAAGTATTACTGAATCGGTACAACCGCGGGTCACGGACGAGAGCTTCAATGTTACCCCCAAATATCCATCCAAATAACACCTTCAAAATACTTCCAGCGTCCCTGAAGAATTTGTTGAAGAATAGTTGAATATTCAGTGTTTATTCAGTTTTCAGTAGCTAATTTGTCAGTGGAGAGTACTGATTGACTAAATATAGATCGTTCTGCAGTACAAAAGGTCGCTGAACCGATGTACAAAGGCAACTGTTCTGTCTCGTACAACTTTTCACTGCACCGGGCCAAAAAATGGGATATCCCGCAATTTATAAGTTAGTCAGGATTTACTATCCTCTTCTGGCGGTGGTTGGTATTCCGGGTAAGCCAGAAGATAATTTTAGTAAGCATGCCACAATTCAGATCAGTTGTCTATTAATATGCATTTGCTGAATCTAGTTTCGCAGGATGTTATTTGAAAGAAAACACGCTGGCAGATTTAAATCTGAAATATAATTGATGACAATGCTAACTGTTACTTCATTGTCAGAAGTTAAATTTTAAAATCTTCATTTAATTTATTATAAATTTATGCATGAACTTCGAATGCTTCTTGTATTCATTCCGTCAAACAGAAGAATTGGTGTCATACGGCGACAGAAACAATGTCCACCAGGTCCCCAATTACATTTTCGCCATATGCGTCCCTGCCCTGAGGACTGTCACTCTCCATCTGATGCTGGGACACAGCCGATCTCGCTCTGAGCCCCGATTCTGTTCTCTTGCTTCTGACGATCCACGGTCAGCTCCATCCTTCTAAAGTGGAGCATTATACCATTTGTGCCTGATGAAGTAAAACTCGTGAATAATGGGACGTTAAATTGCTTGAACACGTTTACCATCTCACCAGGTAATCGGTTAATGTCGATCCTTGTCTCTTGGACCTGGACTTCAGCTATTTTCAGATATTATTTGAATTCAATATTTAGCATCATATTTGCAATAATCGCGATTATCCCACCAACGCCTGATGGAGAATCTAGAACGGCAACATGGAACAATGCTTTACGGGTCAGCTTGCCCACAGCAAGTCTTATTTCACGCTTATCCAATATTCCTTAAAAAGTTCCTTCACATGTTCTTGTGCGTTTGAAATTGGGAGGGCACAGTTGTTCCGATTCTCTCAACTCCTCTGGCTGTTCATTTACCAGAGTCACCAATATCTGTGTCCATTATCCGATTATTTCAAGTCTCCGTCCTGCAGTTGTCCATTCACATAATCTGTGTGCGAAACTGTTAGCATTTAATTTATCGTTTCCAGTCTTGGATTCATAAATATCTGTAAGCAGTAATTTGGTATCATATGCTCCATCTTCTCCTTGCAATTCAACCTTTCGGGAAGCATTTCCATCTTCATTGAATTTTTCCCATGTTTGGGTTACATTAAGTGCGCCTTATCCTCCAATTGCTCTCACCCACTCATGCAACACATTCTTCATCACCTCTTTACACTTCAACCCAACTCCTGCACTGATAAAAGCCAGCGAGTAAAATATATATATATAAATCGCCCTGTCCACTCTCATCTTCAGGTTCAGAGGAATATGCGCCTATTCTCTTAAATCCTTGAATTACTGAACGCTTCCCGCTACACTATCTTTCAACGTTCATTCTCTCACCAATTTGACTGCCTCTGCATGCTTACACAAGAGGTCGTTAGGGCAACAGAAAACAAAAGACATGAGCAGCTGATCCCAGAACATCCCGCGAACAAATTAACACTGGACGGACTCATCTGATCTGGAACTATCCAAGGACATTAACACTAAAAAAAAACGTTTTTCAGGCCAGGACCTTGAAGTTAAAAGACATGCGTGACGTTACACATTTTTATTGCGGGGGCGGGGGTGTGGGGGCAGAGGGCGTGACCTTTCTCTGAGAATGAACCAGAAACTGGGAGGACTGTGAGAGTGTAGGGGCGGGGGGGGGGGGGAGGGGGCTACCACAGGGAGAGGAAGGAGCAGGAACGAGGATGGAAAAGTGCATGGCGCGACAGTGAGTGAAATTTTGAAATTAATATAGATGGACGCGCAGTTGCATCCGAGACGTCTCAGGAGGGAAACGATTTGTCTTTCTGGCATGAACGTTTGGCCTCAGCAGACAAGTGAAGGGGGCGATGACCGGCATCTGTGGAGGATTTGAAATGATTAACCTGTCGGGGTTGAATCTTAGACTCACACACAGATATAAGGGAAAGTGTTCTTTAATTAAAGTGCCAATACACCCACATACTTACTTGCTGCCGCCCCACATGCACGTAAGTTATACCTACTTTCATGAGATAACATACACGAGAACAATATGTTCTGGGCAAATAAAAAAAAAACGAATAAAATCATTCATGAATAAATGTTCACAATTGCATTTACTGAAAAAATAAAGGTAATGTTAAAAGAATCCAATTCCACGCGACTGCCAGCAGTGACATTTTCATATTTTGTTGTTGAAATGGAGTGCTCTGACAAATTCTATTAAAATAATTTGACTGTATCATTAGCGTTTACGAGCATCCGGATCACCCTTGAAGTCGTTTGACATCCGGTGTATTGAGAATTTGTCCTGAAGACAGATTGATCAATTTGCTCCCACTTTGAATTAACACTCTGTATTTTTACATTTCCTTCAGTGAATTTAACTGCGATTGTGATCCTATCCCGAGGAAATTGTGGTCTCTCCAAATGCATCATTCGCTCTCTGGTGGCGATGGCTGCAGCAGATCTGATGGTTTTAATCGCTGCTGTTATCATGCAGCATATCAATTTTATCTATTTGTTAGCAGATTTCTTATTGAGAATTCCAGTTTGCGCTCTGGTACTTTTTTTGCAAGTCGACGCCACTGATTGTTCAGTTTCGTTCATGGTCGCATTCACCTTCAATTGCTTTGTCGCAATCTGCTGTCAGAAGCTGTGGAAACAATACTGCACTGTGCGGACGGCGAACCTGGTGCTGCTGACAGTGGGTGCACTCAGCGTCGCTCAGTCTCCTCCACCTTGCCTCGCAGCCCATCCACGGCGCTGCGTTGGCAGAGATGAATATTTGACATCTCAAGCGTGGGCAATGTACGACATCATTGTTTTAAAGCTTTATTTATTCGTTGAAAAAACAAATAATATATGACATATACAACAATTAACCATAAACATGAACGTTTTATTTATAAATAGGAAATAAAATGAAAAATAAAGTAAAGACCCCCCCCCCTTCAGCCAACTCTCCTAAGGAGAGGCATAAATAAAAAAAAGAAAAGAATATTAAAGAAAAATTAAATATACATATTAAGATCTAATCAATGTAAATTCAAATGTAAATATTCTGAATATAACAACCACTTGTTAATAACAAATTTATAATTATCACGTGAAACATACGTAATTCTTTCCATTATTAAGCAATATTTAATGTCATTATGCCATCTATTAATATCAATCATATTTGTATCTTTCCACGTACTAGCAATACATTTTTTCGCTATGGATAAAGCTAAATATGCAAAAGTAAGCTGAAACATATCTAATCCCAAGCCTTTGACTGGTTGAAAACTACACAATAAAAATACTGTTGGATCTAAAACTATTTTAATCAAATACAGATATTCTCAAAACTATTAAATTTTCTTCCAAAAAGTTTATATATGTATGTATACATGACCAAACGGCATGAAAAAAGTTCCAACCGTATCACCACATCTAAAACACAAATCTGATTCATGAAAACCATACTTTTTTAAAACTTTTCAGGTGTTAAGTATAAATGATGTAAAAATTGTAGTTAATCATTGCATAACATGCATTTATCAATCTAGTTTCACTATCATAACCGATATCTAACCAATCATCTTGGAAAAAATAAAACCAGTATCCGCTTTAACTCATCTTTAAATCGCCAATGCAATACACCCATTATGTATTGAAAAAGAAATAAGTTGATTATTATACAACGGAGTCAAAGCCGATAATTCACTCCTAGAGCCTGTCATTTTATTTTTCTTTATCCATAACTTCATTAAATGTTTTAGTATAGGCATATTATATTGTTGTAACAAATTTATATTCCATCTAAACAAAAATTTATGTATTTCAAATTCAGAAATATTTGCCATCTCAATTTTGGCCCAACTGGGAGGCTGTACCAAATCCATCAATGATCTTATAAATTTAAGTTGGGCTGCTTCAAAATAATTTTGAAAATGTGGTAAACGTAATACTCTAACTCATATTTGCACGTTAATTTATTCAAAGCTACTCTCGAAAATTTACCTCTCCATAAAAACTCCCTACCCATTTTATTAAAGTCTCGAAAAAACATTTATCAAGTATATACAGAATAGATTGAAACAAATTTGTATACGTGGAAAGATATTCATTTTAATTGTATTTATCCTACCCATTAAATTAATAGGTAAATCTTTCCATTAGAGCAAATCAGTTTCAATTGTTTTCATTAACGGAACATAATTTAAGTTACTAAATACCAAAAATACCTTTATATAAAAACTCAAATTAACGAAAATAGGCCCTCCAATAGGAAAAAAAAATCACAAATTAAAAACTAACTAAAATGAAAATAAAAACAATTAAGAAAAAAAAGAAAATCCCCCCTCAAGAAAAACTACCAAAATGTAGTAATCCCCTAAACAAAAATTGGGTGTAGGTCACCCACCAGTGGCTGATGACTAGTAAAGAACTTAGATCAAATCTCTCCCTCCCCAGCCAAACAATCAATGGTATCAAAATATCACAATAACAAAAAGAATAGAGTAAGAAAAAGAAAATTCTTCTTTGCATCCAAGAGATTTTAATCTCGAAGATCCCATTCCAGAAGAGGATGGACTGTTTTCATTCCCGTTTTTCCCATGTCTGCCATTTCTTCAGTTTCCAGAACAACCAGATTTTTCTTTAGGAGAAAATGGTGGACCACGTTTTTGTCCTCTTATATCTGCCAATGAATCAGCAAAAATCATTGCTTCAGGTTCATTTTCAAAAAAAAACCCGAAATTGATAGGCTCCATAAAGCACCTTCAACACTGCAGGGTAGCGAAAAATAGACTTATAACCTTTACGCCACTAAACTTCTTTAACTGGATTAAATCGACGTCGATGTTGAATGACCTCTTGACTCAAATCAGGATAAAAAAAACTCTGCTATTCTGAATCAATAATGGAGTTTATCGTTGTCTCGCATTTTGCACTGCTAGTCGAAGTATTGCTTCTCTGTCCAAATTATTCAAACATCGAATTATTACTGGTCTAGGTGGTTGACCAGCTGAGGGTGTTCTTCTTAGTGCTCGATGGGCTCTTTCCAGTACCATTGCCCCAGAAAAAAAAATCTTGCCCTAATACTATCAGGATCCAGTCTTTGAAGAAAGGAAAAGGGTCTTGTCCTTCTATACCTTCTGGCAAACCAACAATTTTCACATTATTCCTTCTGCTTTGATTCTCCAAGTAGTCTATTTTCCTCTCTAGCTCCTTCTCGCGTACTCCCAATTCTATGACTGATTTTTCCACCTTCAACACTTTTTCTGTGTTAGAAGCCACTTGTTGTTTGGAGTCCAAAAAAGCAGTCTGAATTTTTTTTAACTTCTTCATAAGATGCATCCACACGTGCTTTAACTGTATTCAATTCTAAACTTATATTAGCATTCATTTGAACAATCTCATTCATTAGAGGCGGAATAACTGCATTTACTTGCATGCACGGCAGATCAGAAAAGCTCAGCCCTGCTCTCTCTGACCTAGTGGCAGAACAAGGTAACTGCAGCTCCTGCTGCAATTCGACAGAAGGCATTTTAAAAGGTATTACTGCGGGTCTGTACTCCCAGCGACGGCACCCTTACTTCCTCAGGGGGTTGCCGCTGGTTTCCCGCAACATCTCGTTGGTTTTTCATAAAATCACGAGGGTAAGCGATTTCTTCAGATTGAAGTGCTTCCTGATGCATTTCTAACAATGGAGTTGTCTTCCTGCGTGCTCCCTCTGTTGAAATCGAAAGGCCTTCCAAATCGGGATCATATTCTTGGGAACATGCACGGGTAATTCCAGCTCCATCCTTCACTTGGTGAGTAATAGACATTTTGTTCCAGCTCCCACAGGCAGTCTTTGAGGTTTAGACACTGAAGGGATTATGCCTGGGTCTGTATCAAGTCTTCAAAGTCCCAAATCTTCAGCACTTCGGAAATGTAACTTCTTCTGCACTTCAGGATTAATCTTTTAACATTGGTGGCCATAATAGTTCCCTGATACTTTAAACTCAAATTTAAAAAGTTTAAACTTGAATACAAAGGGTTAAAAACGGGTACTGGGCCAGAGAAGTCGAGATTACACGTCTAGACTCTACGCCATCTACCACGCCTCCATGTACGACATGATTGATTATATTTTCACCCCGTTATTACCAATCGGTTTCACTGTGATTTTTAATGCAATAATAGTCAGTCACATTGTAGTGGCCAAATGAGTCCAATGGAAACTAATATGCAGCATTCAGAATGGGAACGACTCAGAGGTGGACCAATGGAGAAAGTCAATGATTTTGCTGTTTTCTCTGTTTTGTTTATTTCATTTCACTGTGGATGCCCCAAATTCTTTTTGGTATTAAATGGCGAAAGGAAACTATGCTTACACAGACATGTATTTCAGCACCGCACTGTACATCCTGCAAGACTTTGGGCTAATGTTAAAGTTACTCTGTACCTGCACCAACACATTTATTTATGGACTGTCACAGAGGAAATTCAGATAGTAGCTGAATGGTTTTGTGAACTATTTCTTCAGAGTAAATGGGTAGCTCCTCATTTAAATTGTAAGCGGATTATTCTGTTGAATTAATTAAATTCAATACATGAAAATATTCACCCTTCCCCAGGCATCAATAAATATAATAATTCACAATGAGGTAACTCTTTGCTTGGTGATATCAAAGGATCATTTACCAACTCAACATCATCTTAATGGCTGCTCTCAGAAAAAAGAAAATTACCAGCTTGAACCATTGAATATTAAATCACAGAAAACAATCCATTCGACCATTCTAATCTGTGCTGAAATATTATGCCGCTAATCCCACCAATTGCCTAATTCCTCAGACCTCTCCCATCCATGTATCTATCCAATTTATTCTTAAAACATAACAGTGAGCCCGTATTTACCACATCAGATCGCAGCTCATTCCACACTTCCATTACTATCTGAGTGCAAACATTCCCCCAGTGTTCTGCCTTCGGAAAGAGTCTATTTGCTTTGACTCTATCTACTGTAATGGATGAATATTGGGAGGAATTTTGTAAAATTAGAGTAGGTTACATACATATACACATTTTAAAACATTTGTTAAATACTGAAGAATTCATATTCAGTAACATTGCAGGATCTATGTAGAATTTCACAAGTAGCTCATTGAAATTACATCACGAAATGAATAGCTATTGTTTAGTTTGGAGACAGTCTGGCTGTTTGAAAGTACCGACAGGGTCTCTATCTCTATCTAAGACGACGACTTGATCAAGAGAGCAGAATTCCTGTTGTTTGTTGAAGAAGCTGGTGTTTCTTTTTCAAAGTAAGAGAGTCACATTGCATTTCAGGCTGTTTAAGTTGGAGAGAGAGAGGGGGAGAGAGAGAGAGAGAGAGAGTGTCTTGAGTAAACTTATACCTCTCACTTTGTTCGTTTTAGATTGGTCACAGTGTTTGAACTACCGAAAGAAATTAGACACACTCACCGAGAGCAGTTCAGATTATACAAATGTTTATTACAAATTCAAAAGCTGATTTCACACTACAATATGCAAGCCCTTCCCAACTATACTTATCAATGTTTGGACTGGTCCCAACTGTCGAAGCTAGGCAATGCATGCACACTTGTAGTAGGTTGTCAGTGTGCCGGTAGCAGCTTCTCCACCTCCCCTGACTGGGACATTGGCTGGACTCCAGAAGTTCTTCTTCTTCTTGCTGAGAGATGTTGCCACCTCTCGGAGAGTTGTGCACTTCAGCAGCGGGACCATGGCTTATATTACCCAAGAACTGCTTACTCATAGCTTATCACTTTGAATAAATGGTTTATTTTGCATCAAGGCTAGGCCTCTGACAGTCTGCGACCAAAACATTGCATCAAGGCAAGGCCTCTAACAGTCTGTGACAAAAACAAGCAGGAAGATTAAATGTCCTCGGTACACAGATGTCCTTTCTTCAGATAACAGCATCTCTGGCCCCTCGGTGGAATTTTGCTTATGTCTGCTGAGTCTAAAAACAATTAGGTTCTCAGCCTTGCAGAACCCAAAGCTGCAAATTTAACAAAAAAAGATTCTCAGGTCTGCAAAACCAAGAGCTCGAAATTAAGAAAAAAACAGGTTAAAAATAGGTTAGAATCTTCCATTACAGAAAGAGAGGGGGATAAAATAAGCACTCTCAGTTAGTCTGTGTGACACTGAAAGATGCTAAACAATGCAAACCAGGAAGCTTGTTGGACCTGAAGAAAAGCTCCAGAATGGCGGATGGCTGGCAGTGCTATCTGTTTGATGTTTATCTTGGAATAAAGAAATATAAACGTACTCTATGGTAGCCTGAAAGAAAGAGGTTACCATCTGGTAAACTCAGCGAGATATTGAGGTGACTAATGGTGATACCTCAGTTGTTGAAATCCTGGAACAACAAATATCTCTCTCTGCAAATTCTACAAGAATTCTACAAGTACATGTTAAATTCTTAGCACAGTATATGCTCGCACCCAGAGAACTTGGAAGGAGAAGTGAGACAGAACTGTGAACCAAATAACTTTTCTTAAATGTACAGACAAATTACATGGACATGCGCTTAGAATTAGAAGGGGATTAATTTGAATTCGTTGTATAGAGATGAGTTAATGTTTTATTCTGTTTTCATGTTGAAAGATAATAACAAAACAACTTTTGTTTAAGTAAATACTTGAGTTGGTGAATGTCTTTTGCTGTTGTGGTTTGGAGTTCTTTGGGCTCGTAACACTATACCCCTCATAATATTGTTAAACCTCTATTAAATATTCCCTCATACTCCTATGCCCCAAGGAATAAAGTCAGAATCTGTTTAATCATTCCTTGTATCTCAATACCGGATGATCCAGCAACATCCTGGTAAACCTTCTCTACCCTAATTCAATCTTAATGGTATCCATCCTGTAGTTTAGAGACACAAATGTCCCACAAATCTGACTTCACAAATGTTTTATAAAGCCTCACATTAACATCCCATCTCCTGTTCTTAATACTTTGGTTTATGTACGCCAAGATGTCAAATGATTTCTTCACAACACATTCAACGTGTGACGCTACTTTCAGGGAACTCTGTTTCAAAATTACCCAGTTACCAACTGTTTACTGTGTATGCTATTTCTTAGTTTGTCCTTGCAAAATCCACTCTGATCTTCTAGGGGTCTAATCTTTTCCCGTACCAGCCCTTTAGCATATGTCCTTTGGGAGACAATATCATGTCTTCAATTTTGCCTTCCTGATTTAATTCTTAACTATTTTCTTACATTTGCACTCCTCTTCCAGTTGCTCATTGGTCCCTATACATTCTAAACACTCTCCCCTCTTCCTCACCAGGTTGCCAATATCCCTTGGAAACAAGATGTTAACTTTGCCTTGAATCTGGACAATACATACTTTGACAGAGCATGTAAGTACGTTTTTGGGAGATAAATTGGGGAAGGTTCATTGGAGTAGGTCACGTACAAATACTTTAAAACAGACTTTATTTGAAATACTGGAGCTCTGTTAATTCAAGACATATCAGTCCAACAGCCTTTGCAAGAGCTTTAGTGATGGCACAAGATAGTTCACTACTACATTGTTATTTACAAAATGGCCACTGATGAAAGACCTTGTCGGAGCCACAAAATGTCTGGAGCAATTCTAAGATGGTCATGTGGTTTGAAAAGTAGAGGGAGTCAAAGAGGCTTTCTCTCTCTGTGCGAGAGAGAGTGAGAGAGTAAGAGAGAAAGAGAGCGAGAGCAAGAGAGAGAGAGAGAGAGAGAGACAGACAGACAGACAGACAGACAGACAGAGATCACTTCTACAATGCAACAGCAGCTGGGACGTGAACAGGACAAGCTGGCAAGCTTATGGAAACCCCCATTTGGAAGATGGGTTGTAAATGCTTAGTTCAGCCTGGTCAAAGCACATGTGGTTTATGTAATATGAGAGGACTGGTTGTCCAATGTTTCACTTGAAACAAAATAACAAAAAATAACTCTGTGGTGAGCTAAAGGAAATGGGTTATCATCTGGAGATCCCTGAAGGGGCAAATTTCGTCAGCAAGACACTGAAGTGGCTAATGGAAGTAAATAATTTTTGGATGTTCTGGAGCAACACATCTCTCTCCGAAAACCGAGAAGAAACTTTCAGAGCTGGAACATTATACCTTTGAAACACCAATGCCCGGTGAACGTTATAAATGTTAAATTCTGTGTACAGGATACGAATTGCCTGAAACCAGTGAATATGGAGGAATGTGATGTGAGAGCGGACTGTGAATCAAAGATCTTTTCTGAACTTACATACTCATTACACACAGGTGCGCATAGAAATAGAAGGGGGTGGTTAGGTTCGTTATGTCCATTGTTAAGTTAAAGTGTGATTGTTTTCATGTTAAAGATAATTAAAAGTAAATTCTGACATAACAATTTTAACTGATCTTACCTCAATCCTGATTTTTTTTTAGATAAGGCCATTGCCGACCTGCACCGTGATGAATTTATCCTGTCCAGACCCACCCACATCGTGATTAAAAACAGCTCCGTCTTTTCATATCAGTGTACAAATGACGCTGGGATTCGAAATAAAATCAAAATGATTTCGGTCACTTAATCTACAAGAGGCCAGGAAATCGCCTGGAAGCATAGGTAGAAATGAAGCAGATGTTAGGAGAGTTCTCTAATACAAGAACGATTGAGGGAGGCACAGTTTAGCATTCTCACAACGGGGCGGGTGCCGACTATTTTCCAAAAAAGGCTGTAATGATGAAACGGTACAAATGACGGAATGTTAACTTTCTATTAACATGCATCAGAAATGTTGAATATTAGGGGCGTAGCCTGATGGCGAAGGAACAAGAAGTGTAATTCTGTTTCCTATTAAAACACTTGAAAAAGTCTGAAAAGTTTGCTTGGACGTTGTCTGAATGTTAAAAGACTATAATTGCTGCTAATACAAAGAAGTCACAAGCACAGATTCAGAAGAAACTTCCTTTTAAATGTACAGAATAAATGGGGCCTTTTGCATGGAATAATAGATTTTTTTAGAAATTGGCAGATTAAAGGAATAAAGTTATGGCAGGATTGTTTTGAAGACGATAATGTTTATCATTTAACCAACTTAAGAGACATTTGGAATTTAAGGGATATCCTGGTTTATTTATTATCAAATTAGAGCATTAGTGAAAGAAAATTTTTGAAGAGAAATGAAAATTCACACTTTAACGAAATTTGAGTTTAAGACTTCTCATTTTTCAGATAAGAGTTTTTCCTTTGGAGACGCATGCGTTGTTAGAAGATACTATGGATAAAATCAATTTAGAAGAATTCAGGATTAAATGGGAAAATGAATTAACGTGATATTGATCCGGCTGATAGGGAAATGATGAATTTTGAGGGTATGAATAAATTGCTTAATGTAAGATACAGTATGTGTAATTTATACTTTTTTGCATCAGTTATATTTAAACCCTGGAAAATTGAGAAAATATGGATTTAGTAATTCAGAGTTGTGTTTGAGATGTGGAATATGCGTTGGAACAATTACATTCTCATTGGCTTTGTGATAATGTTCAATCATTTTGTTAAAAATCAGGGATTTTTTTCAAAATTTGTTTAAAATTCAATGTTGATTAGATCCTAAAAAAATTTTTGTTGGGTTATATTGTTCCAGTTAAGGACTTGGAGTTAGATAAGTTTCAGACAGCATTTCTGTGTTTAGCATTGATGGTAGTGCATAAATGTGTTGTGACTTCTTGGAAAGACTAAGCTGAGATAAATGTAAATCGTTGGCATAATGAGTTGCGGTTTTGTATTTATATGGAAAAAGGAATATATAATCTGCATCATAATTATGATTTTTTTTGGATAAGATGTGGTCGTCTTCTTTGAAATGTATGAATTTAGTAATATCTTGAATGGTGATAAATATTTTCTTTAATGCTCCCGTTGTGGGATCTGCTGAGGATGGGCGGAAGGGGGTGGATAGTTGAGTTATATTTTCTATGTCATGGATTCGGTAAAAGTTTTTGTTTGAAAAATATTAAATAAAAATTAAAAATTAAAAAAAAATAAATGTTGGATGTTAACATTCTGGTGGATATTGTGTTTCCTACCCAGTGGATTGCAATCTCTTCCTGAATCTATGATGAAATTAACATCGATCCAATTTCCCAGTGTTCTATCGATATTTAAGCATAGGTGTCGATATTGTGAAATGACAGAGTTCAACAATGTTAACTGACAATGACATTCACAATGCACTTCCACTTGGTTCTGAGATTTGCGGGTTTGGAATAATTCTTTCCATTGTGAGGTGGACAATCAAAGGACAGGGATGATATCGAAACTTGCCTCGGTCGGTTCAATGTGAGGGTTTATTGCATTTTATGACTGTAGTCGTATCCAAAGAAGCTGTCGAACTGCTCTGTTCTCCATGCAAAGAGGAACATCAATGGAAACTTTCGCTGTAAGGCTCACCTCATCTAACGACCTTAGCAATCAGATTGACGGGGGAGCGCATTTCAATCTTACTTACTCTCTGATTTCGGTCTCACACACTCCATTACATTTGAGCCACGTTGACAACTGTACTGCATATGTTGTACCACAACTACGAGGTGCTCAGGATTTCTCTTGGTCACCAATTTTACAAGTGAACGAGAGCGCATAGGCTTTCTTCAAAGGTGCAGACATGCTGCATCTTTGATGCGTAATAGCATACTCCCCACAAATGTATCACAATGCATCACTATGTGGCAACATTGAAGATATATTTCTGCAGCATTGAATATTCTTGAAGGCAATAAATGCTATGGTTAAATAGGTTCTCTGTGCTATTACCTTAGGTACATGTGCATCAGCATGCTCCCAATCTAAATAAATGCAATGCACAACATCTGTATAAGTAAGTTGCTCTTATACACTATCTGAATCTTTCCTAATTATACCCAGGTCGAAGACAACATTTGCATAGCATTTGATCTGCGTATATGTCCAGGCACGCTTGGAAAGTCCACAAACAGCTTGCATTGTGGTACATACATAAAATATAGATGCTTTCAGGTGCAACGGGGTATCCTCGGAGCAGGATATTATACATACAGGAGAAGGGTTAGGTATACCACCTGACCTGTTCTCAACTTTCAGGTGGCCACCCGACAGGCGCATAGGAGTACAATAGGTTGCTTTACATTTTTTTTCAGTTGGGTATTGAGGTCATCTTAGAGTGGCAAGAGGACCCATCCGAACCGTGGATGAAGTATTTTCTTGCACTGATGGTGCAAGACCGGTCGGTGAGCTCATCAGTTTATAATTCCTTCTTCGTCAGCACATGTAATTTTTTCCCGCGATTATAAAGAGATGAATGACGTGAATGATTCGATATTATTAAATGAAAATCCGGTACGTCGAAATCACTTTCTTTAACAGGAGCTTTCATGTTCCAAGTTAAGTCTTTGAAAGAATGTGCGCTTCATTGTATTTCAAAGATATTTATAACCCAGTGGTTTAGAATATGAAACTGCGAATATCATAATCACGTATGCACCATTCGGTTCTCTTGACAGACTGCAGCAGCATTTTAAAACCTCGAATATAATTCTGCCAACAAAACATCTATATCATCGGAGTTGAATTGTTGGACTGGTTTCCACACTCAAATAATGTTCTGTCATCAACGGGAAGAGGCAACAGATGCTCAAATATGTTGGTGCATCCTTTAATGATATCTACAAAACGCACGGAGATTTGAGACAATTTATTTTTAAATTCCCAACAGTGGTTGTAATAGCAATTGCATTTAATGAGAACGATATCCATGTAATGTAAATAAATAATTTTCCCCATTCTCCAGCTGCTTCCTGAATGCCCGCTGTGACAATATATAAATGCACGTGTTGGTAAAGCTACTGAGAATTGCAACATGTACCCATATTGCTGCAGGACATATGTCGGAGTATTCAAGTATGTGTCTATGTAAAAATAATGTTGAACTGTCCATGTCAAGTTAAATATGGTAAAAAGAATCCACAACAAAATAAAATTGATGGACAGAGCGGACAATAAAATCATTGACTTCCTCCGATTTTCCATCTCCGAATCTCTGTGTAGCCCACTACTGTTTCGGAGACTCCGACGCAATTTATTTACAAATATAATATGACTGATTGCTAAACCATTGAATAATACAATTAAACTGAAAGGAAACAAATGTGTCATGATGTAGTTGAACACCTTGTATGCCTGGAATAGGGGTGAAGCGACAAATTCAGTGTTTTTAACACAGTACCATGGAAAGTGGTCAATAATGTAGAACGGTTTCACGGCAAAGTAGCAGGGAACATACCTGGCACAGATTACTATTATTAAAATTAGTGACAGCACAGCCGCCGTTCTCTCTGGTCAATAACATTCCCCCAACTTTTGACTACAAATGTCGTTAGAGCGATCGAAAGTAAAAGCCACCGTCAGCCACACTGAAGCATCCATGGCTGAAAGCCTCACGACAATGTTTTGAGTGCATATCGGAGTTATTAACAAATAAGGAAAGTAATGATATATATTATTTATTTGATGCGACAGAAAGACAGGCACAACGCTTATTAAATCTGCCATTGACATTCCAGCCATGTAACGAGCTGTGCATTTGAACAGTCCTCAAATGAATCGCAATCACAAATAAAATACCCGAAACAAGGTGAAAAAAAGATAGTTCAATACATTCTTGGTAATCTCCTCGAAGACCTCGATAAGATTCGTAAATCACAATATACTACGGAAAGAACCACGCTGACAATCATCCCTTGGCTGTCCAATTGTGCATATCCGATCTCTCAGATTAGCCTCCAATAATAAGCGTACTCTGATGTCAGGCACATCATTCTGTAATTTCCTAGTTTCTTAGTGCACTTTTGGAGCCTTTTTGTAAACAACGGTAGAGCATGAATTACCCTTCAATCCACTGGCACCTCAACCAGGGTCACTGACATATCTACACTCGTCTCTATCAAGGTCCGATGAAATAAAATGCCAGGCTCGGGGGATTTGTCTACCTTTATTTTTCTGTACGACAGCAAACAACTCCTAGTCTTTAATCTCTATATGTTCTCTGCCATTACGTCTTGTTTCCCTTCCTTCCTTATACTCCATGCCAACTTTATGAGTAAATACTGATGCCAAAAATCATAGTTAGGGTCACCCCCATCTCGTGACATTCTACACATAAACAACCATCCTGATCTTTTAAGGAGCCAATTTTGACCCTAACTATCCTTTTACTCTTAACATTCTTGTGAAATCCCTTCGAGTTTAACTTCATGTTATCTCCCAGAGAAACCTCATGTCTTCTTTTTGCCATCCAATGTTCTTCATAAATATTTCCTTACGTTCTTTATACTCTTCCAGTACCTCATTTATGCTTGTTGCATCTGTTATAGACCTTCTTAATCAGATCACCAATATCTATTGAAAACTATGAGAAAAATAGTATGCAAATAGATACACGAGATTTCCAATCAGTTACTTTTGTTACCAAAATTGGCGTTGACGTCAGGATCCCTGTTTGAACAGGGTTCGAACAAAGCAAGTAAAAGTGGGGATCTCACGTTTACCATCGTTTATAGCCGAAACAATTTGGTGACCATTAAAATCCCCAGATCTCTAGCAGTGGGTTTCAGCATGGTACCATATCATCGCCTTCCTGAAATAGTACCTGCCTCATTATAATCGATATTAATGTCCCTGGCCTATTGTTAGTTCACCCGAGAGAAGAGAAATCATGATTTCTACGAATCATCAGGAGTAGAAGTGTGGTCGGCAGAACCGAATGTGAAATTAAATACAATTGTGTAGATGTTGTTCCTTAACCTGATTGATAAAGCACAAATTGCTATTAGTTAGGCTGGTGTCATCAATTAAACAAATCAACTTCCGTGGTAAGAGAATACGGAACCAAGAGATGTGAAATAAAATAATTGTCTTTCAAGCAACGTGTGTACGCTGTGGGTTATAATCCGCTCCCCCCCACCCCCTTTATGGCGAATAATACCTGAAGCTGTAGAATTCATACACAGTGAAAGTAAATGAAGGTGATGAATTAAAACGAAAATATGCTGTGTGTTTCAATTTATAATTATTAATTAGGAGGAGTCTGTGGAAACAAACATAACAAAGAAAAAATTGACACAGTCATAAACATAGTTGGCAACGATCTGTGAACGAAAGACACAGATAACAGCGTTGAAATTGGCACGAACATAATCGGCAACCAGCACGTTTTAAGACAGCATCTAATGATGGAGATAGGTTACAGACCCTAATTGGCAGCCGTAGATATAGACAAGGGCATTAATATTGGAGGTAGACTCATCATATTAGATACAATTAAGATGTTTGTATTATTAATCCGTGATATGATCCGAATTTTGTAACAGATTTTTAGCACCTTGTAATGGAAGATTCTAACCTATTTTTTAACCTGTTTTTTTTTCTTAATTTCCAGCTCTTGGTTCTGCAGAGCTGAGAACCTTTTTGTTAGAAAAAAACTTGCAGCTTTGGGTTCTGCAAGGCTGAGAGCCTAATTGTTTTTAGACTCAGCAGACATAAGCAAAATTCCACCGAGGGGCCAGAGATGCTGTTATCTGAAGAAAGGACATCTGTGTACCGAGAACATTTAATCTTCCTGCTTGTTTTGGTCACAGACTGTCAGAGGCCTAGCCTTGACGCAATGTTTTGGTCGCAGACTGTCAGAGCCCTAGCCTTGACGCAATGTTTTGGTCGCAGACTGTCAGAGCCCTAGCCTTGACGCAATGTTTTGGTCACAGACTATCAGAGGCCTAGCTTTGATGCAAAATAAACCATTTATTCAAAGTGATAAGCTATGAGTAAGCAGTTCTTGGGTAATGTAAGCCATGGTCCCGCTGCTGAAGTGTGAGACTCTCCGAGAGGTGGCAACATCTCTCAGCAAGAAGAAGAAGAACTTCTGGATTCCAGCCAATGTCCCGGTCAGGGGAGGTGGAGAAGCTGCTACCAGCGCCCTGACAACGTACTACAAGTGTGCAGTCGTTGCCTCGCTTCGACAGTTGGGACCAGTCTAAGCGTTGATAAGTATAGTTTGATGCGATCGACCCATTATCATTCTGCACCTTCCTATCCTTGTCATCAGACGTGTAAATGTACTCGGCTCCTTTGACAGGTCGCACCACATACGCACACCTTGGATTTGGAAACAAACTTCGCCCTGCTCTATTTACGATATCCCCGCTGACCTTTAATCAATGCCTCAAATTTTACTTTCCTGTAGACTGGGTAAAAAGACTGCAATGACACACATAACATTGCATGAGCACCGCAAGGCATCGACACCTCGGTGGAAATAAAAGCTCGGGTCTCTTCCCATCTCCAGTCGCAGGAAGATGCATGTGAATCTTTTCCTAAACCGTTCGTCGCTTTTTAAAAAAAATGTCCGACAGTCCCGTGCCGTCCAATTATATTCACTTAATCTGCAACCCCCGGTACGTTTTGGAAGGTGGAATGAAACCGGAGAACCCGCTGAAAAGCCACACAGACACGACGGTAACCCACAAACTGCTGGCAGTGCGCGATTCCAAGTGTGGAGCCTGTCACAAACGTTTCGCTGACTGCCTCACGAACCCTGCCGCCCTCAACCGCCCCGCTGAATGAAACTTTATTTCTCGTTGCCTGACGGACCATGCGAATGGCAAGGATGAGCCGCCCAATTTCACACGCCTGTTGAGATTATGAGGCGTGAGACGAACGAAAACCAGTTTAATTTTTATTTCTATATAACTGGGAGCAGGTAATATCACGATTTTAAAGTACTCTAAGATGGAAACAGACAGAAAAAAAGAGAGATGTGGACCAAATGTAGACACCGGAGAAGAGCTGATCGGTAGTTTTCAACATTTTTCTTCCCACTCAAGTAATGCCTAGACCATCGGTGCTCCGTGAATGGGATAGGATAGTTGAGAATCACTGCTCTGAACCCCATTGTTACTGAAATAAATTGCTTGAGAAAAATTGTCATTGGCCCATTTCCTTTAGAGTTCTGAAACACCGTTCATAGCGAGTCATTCGGATTTTCAACCTTTTTCTTTCCACTCACTTCCCACCTTTAGCAATCCCTGACTTATCACAGAGCCCAGATGGCAGAGAGATGACTGAAAGTTGGATGTAAGTGGAACGAAAGGGTTGAGAACCACTAGATAGAGAATTGAGTCGGCACTGATCTTTTAGGCCGTATGGCCCATGTACCTCAATTCCATTGTGAATCAGGCAGGGTGTGATTATCATCTGCAAGTGTTTTCTGTAAAATGGATTTAATTATTTTAGCGCGAATGCAACTAGCTGCCCAACGCAATTGGAAGTAATGTCACCTCTTCCACTTTAACATCACGATACACAACAGAGTTAATCGTATTCAGCGAACTGATACATTCGTATGTAATCCACCGTGAATTACGATTTTTTTTCATCCTCGTTGCGATTAATATTTGTGCGTTGAAGCTGTGCATGCCGCGATAAAATATTACAGCAGCATCTTCCGGTGGGGAAGGCGTGAGTATATAAAAGAGTGCAAGTTAATTTTCAGGATCCATGAATCTCATTGAATTCCTTCCCTTGTATCTTGAGGGAAATTGATGGGCGACGTTTGGGGTCCAAGCGCTGTAGTCGGACCGACATGGCAAATGAAGATGGCCCGTATGAAGACAATGCTGGGTGCCACAGTGTCCAATCCGTGGACTAAGAAGAGGTGGAAACGAAATTAATCGGTTCAGTGAGGTGTGAATAGACGGGAAGGTGGAGCTGGTGGTGAAGGAACGTGGGCCATAGAGACAGGTGGACGCATTCATGGGAAATATAGGTGAGGTTGGAAGACGCTGAATTTGGTGGGGGGTGGAAAAGCTGGAGGTGCCGAAGGAAACAACGTCCTGAAGGGCGGCAGAGTTGACGGTGAGCACACACCTTTACTGCGCCAGTGATCGGGACTGGGGTTGAATCCCAGTGCTGCCTGTGAGGAGCTTGCACGTTCTCCCGGTGTCTGCGTGGTTTTCCTGGTTACCTCCCACCGTTCCAAAAGTACCAGGCGTGTTGATTATTTGGGTGTAAATTGGGCTTTGCGGATTCGTGGGCCGAAATAGCCTGTTACCCAGCTGTTTCTAAAAAAAAGCAGTCAGGTCTTCTTGGACGTAGGAGAGCCTGGCGTAAAAACCCACATTCCCCATTCTGCTTCAGAGTTTCAAGCCACATTCCTCTCCCCCCTTTTCAGATTTACGTCGGTTGAAATGCTAATTGGCACGCCTAATGGTCCTTTTCCCGTTAAATTGCTCCACGCTGTTATTTTCTGATCGTAAACAGACCGCCCCTCACGATCCGCCATCATGTGTGCACTCAATCCCGGCTTCCTTCTCTTTCTCCAATGAACTTCGTGGCGATCGTCACCCTGTTCAGGGGAAAGTGTGGCCTGTCCACTTGCAGCACACGCTACCTGGTTACCATGGAAGCGGCTGATCTGTTTGTTATTGTCATTTCTGTCGTCTGTTATCGCATTAATCGCTATTATTTCCCACCGAATTTCCTGAATATCACCCAGGTGTGAAACGTGATGAACGTGTTAACTGGGACGGCCAAACATTGCTCCATCTGGTTCACCGTCACGTTCACATTTGATTGATTTGCTTCGATTTGTTGCCAGAAGCTGAAAGATAAATATTGCATGGAAAGGACCGCAGGTTAAGTTCTGGTAACCACTGCCGTTCTACTCTGTTTCAAGAACATCCCATTCTATATCACGTATAATCCCAAGCAGATCATCCGCAGTGTGCCTTTCTTCTGTGCCGGGAAGCCAAGTTATACACTGAACCCGGGTGGCGAGTATTTGACTCGTTCCAAAAGACGACAACCCCGCAACTTCCTTTTGCTCTCATCCTGCTACTCAATGCGCGGACTGTCTATCATGTTTTAGTTGTTAGTCGGGTTCGTAAGGGGCTGAGGGCTTAGAACAAGGGAACGAACGTACGTGACTCAAAGATGGAGAGTAGGAGGAGGTCATTGGTTCTATTGTTCACCATCTCCGGCAGTTTCATTCTCCTGTGGCTGAAGGACGTGGCAGTATTCGTTTATTATCAGATCAGAGGGATGCAAATGTTTAACGAATCTATACAGATAAGTGGGCGTGTCGGAGTATTACTGAGCATCTGCAATTGATGCACCAACACGTTTGTTTACGTGATCACCCAGTCAAAGTTCAGGGAGCAGCTGAGGATTGCAGTGAAATATCCAGTCACCTTCGTCCTTCGGATCATGCGTAAATCAACTCTGTGACCACAGAGCAGAGACGCATACGGCATCTTCCGTGGAGTCTGCAGGTCTTGGTTATTTTTCTCCGCATTTACCGAAGAACAGTTGGCTTCTGTGGAAATGTAAACGGCGCCTGAACATACGATGTCCTTGCGGGCGATGTGCCCGGTCCTTCAATTCCTGCCTCCTCAACTCAATGAACATCTAATTCCGGGTTTTGAAAAAAGAACCTTCACTTGGTCTGCAACAGCGACAAGGATCTCCCGTGACCAATCATTTCATTTCTGCGCCCCAACTCCCATGAACAATTTGGACCAAGTCACGTTCATTGTCATCTAATTGTCCAAGTGCAGCCCGATGGAATAGAGTTCTCCGGTCTGCAGTGCAAAACATGCGGACACACAACCAAATAGAATAGACATGCAGACAAATAATACATCCGTAGGAAAAGCATGTTATCTATACAAATAAATAATAAATATATATATGAGTGTGTGTGTTTGTGATTGACATTGAGTGTGAGTGTGCGTTTATGTCTGTGTGCTTGTGTGTGTATGTGACGGTGAGTGTGAGTGCATGGGCGTGCGTGTATAATTCTACATGTTTGTGCATGTGACAGTGAGTGTGTGTGTTTTATGTGTGATGGTGTGTGTCCGCTTGATTGTGTGTATGTGTGTATTTTTCTCTGCAGTGACTGTACATGTGCGAGCATGTGTGTGTTTTTATGAGTGACGATGTGTGTATTTGTAGTTGTATTTGTGATGGTGTTTGTGCCCGTGTATGTGTGTGTGTGTGTTGGTGTGTGACGGTGAGTTTGAGTGAGTGTGTGTGTGTCTGTTTTTGTGTGTGGGTGTGTGCGTGAGTTTGTGTGTGCGTGCGTGTGCGAGCGACGGTGAGTTTGAGTGGGTGTGCGCATGCCTCTTTCTGTGTGTGTGTGTGTGTGTGTGTGTGTGTGTGTCTGTGTGTGTGTGTGTGCGTACATGTGTGGGTGTGTGTGTGTGTGTGTGTGTGTGTGTGTGTGCGTGCGTGTAATACATAAGGGAATTATAGGTTATTGAAGATTATAGCGAATAATTTTGATAATATTTGGATAATTTGATAATATAATTGTTAGCCAGTCACAGCGGCGGGCGGGTCGAAATTAAGAAGATTTTAGAAGCAGGAGGTGGGACGGAGAATATGCGACTAGAGTGGTTGTGATCAGGACTTCAAACCTCCTATGAAGCAGGAAACACAGAAAATCAGGATGGATTCACGGGCGTCTCCGTTCCCCCGAGGGAATGAAATCTACAGGGCCTGAGAGATAGGCAGGAAAGTGTTAAGGTGCCAAACATGCTGTTATTGCCACAATATGCGTGGCGTTCTGTTTCAAGGACATTCCTTTCCATTTCCTGAAAATGATAAATCCTGCAACAGAACAAGGTGATTGGATGAGTGACGGGAGATCGATTCTTCCAATGACGGAAACGTTTGAGAGATTTTACTGGATGAACAGGCTGTTGTAAAACCTCCAGAGAAACAGAGCAGGATTTGAAACAAGGTCCCAATCGCTGACGGTATAAGAGCGCTGCGCCACCCACGGGTACGAGGCTTTACTCAATAAACACATAACAATTACGGTACGGAAACAGGCCCCTCTATTACCGATTAAAATGATATTTTCTCGTCTGACCAACCTGACAACTGTCCATAACCCTACAACCCCCTCACATCCATGCACTGATCCAACCTTTTCTTAAATAACAAAATTGACTTTGCTGCAACCACCTCTTCCGGAAAGTCATTCCATTCAGCCACAACTCTCTGAGTGAAGAAGCTCCCTCCCAAATTACTGTTACATCATGCAGTGGCTTTAAAAAGCAGCCTTTGCCCTCCAGGACCCCCACCACCTTGGCCAAGCCCTCTTCACTGGGCTATAATTGGGGTAAAGGACCAATTACCTGAAGTTGTACACCCATCGGCACAAGGTGACCTTCTTCCCAGTTGCCACCTGATTCCTGAATGATCAATAAACCAAAGAGGAGAGAGAGAGGGAGAGAGAGAGAGAGAGAGAGAGAGAGAGAGAGAGAGAGAGAGAGAGAGAGAGAGAGAGAGAGAGAGAGAGAGAGAGAGAGAGAGAGAGAGAGAGAGCGAGTGTGTGTGTGTGTGTGTGTGTGTGTGTGTGTGTGTGTGTGTGACGTTTGACGTTTCATGCACTATTTTTATTTATTGTTGAAAGGTGATTTATGTGAAAGTTTGCCCTGTGATGCAACACAAAACCTCAAATTTCGCGACTTGTTCGTGAAAATAAATCCAGACTCTGTTTCAATATGTTGCCTACAATGGGCAGGTCGCATGCACCATGCAGCTGAAGGTGATAAATGCTTTTAACATTGAACAAGTCCCCAATTCATAATCACGATTGACAAGTTGCTGGCAAAATTATCAATACAGCACGGAGAGTTGAAAGTTATCTTGAACCTCACCAATCAATTTCCTCGATGCCTTTGAAACCCATGATCGTGGACTGTGTTAGAATAATACAGTGCAGTACAAACCATTCTGCACTCGATGTTTTGCCAAGCCATATCTCCCTTCCTACCCAATAGCCCTATGTTTTTTCTTTATGTCTGTCTATTTGTCTCTTAAATGCCCCCAAAATGTTTCGGCATCCACCACCGACCCGGCCCCAACAACACTTTGTGTTAAACTTACCCCTGACGTCTCCACAAACTTCCATCCCCTCACTTTGCACATTCGTCCCCTGGTGTTTGCTTCCATGGGAAACAGGCGGTGGGCATCCATCCTATCATAATCTTGTAGACATCTAGCAAGTCTCCTCTTGTCCTTCTTCGCTCCAAAAATTAGCCTCGTTAATCTGCATGTTACAAAATGTGTGGATGGGCAGGTGCACGTTTCCATTTAAGTTGGCGTTTTCTGGAGAGAGCACATGTGTTCGACATCCTCAATGGACACGAAGACAAACCACTGATTGATCTCAAATTTGTTACTGACCTACGCAAGGGAGCCATTAACGTCATTCCAGCCACTTCAATATCCATGTCACAATGACCTTCCAAGTGGGTGTAACGAGAAGGTCACGTGGTCAGGTGACATGACCGATCTCACATGAGCATCGACACGCACCGACTGATTCTGATTGTATATCACATGTTCGAAAAGAGCATAACATCGGCTACTTATAAATTGTGGATACTGATGGCGAAAATTATTGGAACATTCACATTTCCCAGCCATACATTTGATGTCAGATTCATGGGAATTTCTCATCCAGTTTCCATTTTATTAGTGAAGGTCATTTCGAATTAATTCGCCACTGAATCTGGCCAGACAAAATGAATGAATATTGCTTCCAAAAATCTTGACTGTCTCATTGAAAGTCATTCTTGCGCATAATTCGACCGCTCGCTTATTTTGGCATCATTACCTAGATCAGGAATCCTGGATGGTCTGCAGCCTCCCTGGTGCCATGGTCCACGATACGTCAGATGGAGTTGTCAGTATTGTCAGGAGGGAGAGGTACTCAGTCCGATATTATATTCCATGTAGGGATAAATGATATTTGTTAGAAAGAGGAGGACGTCCAGCAGAGAGTTTAGGGAGTTGAGGAAAAGTTTGTAGGACCGGATCTCCAGGGTTGCGATATCAGATGCGTTAACCATACCACATAATAGTGAGGCTATGAATATGAGAGTAATACACTGGCATACAAGATGTTGCAGTAGTGAGGTCTTCATATTTCTGGACATGTGCGCTCTGTTTCAGCAACAGTGGGACCTATTCAGATGGGACAGTTTGCACCTGAACTGGAGGGGGACTAACTTCCTAGTGGGTAGGTTTGGTAGTGCTACTCCGGTTGGGGGGGGGGTAAACAAGATAGAAAGGATGGTGGAAACCAGACGGTTACGACAGTTCGATAGATTCAGGAGGGTAAAGGTCACGTGAGGACTGCATGTATAGAGAGTAATCAAAGGTTTGTATGTGATATAAAAAACTCAGATGAATTTGTCAATGTAAGGAGTGTTATCAGAAAGGCAGATGAGATTTTGGCGTGGATTGGCACATTGGACTATGACATTGTTGTTATTCGTCAGGCTTTGTAGGTGACCCTTCCTCGTTTCTAATATTTCCCAATATCAAAACACTTCACCTTCCAAGAGAAGTCAGCCTCCTTATTCCGAATTACATCTTATTCATCCAAATAAATCAAACCTCGTAACTGCAGCAGTAAATAGTTTTCAATGTTGGTTGATAAAAGCAAATAAACATTTTCATAACTTTGCACTTCATAACAATTAGTAAAGTGATTTATATTGAAAGTGATAATGATATTCAACTTCAAACAAATATAAACTAATTAAAATTACAATAAATGATTAAAAATTAAAAATAAAGTTGATGATGAATAATAATGATGATGAATAATAATAATGATGATGATGAATAATAATGATGATGAATTCAAATTGTTTCTCGCGAAATCATTCTCTTCCATGGTCATTCCAAGAATGAGAAGGGAACTCCTGGTCTGCTTGGATATTTCGACATGTTAACTACAAATATATTTAAGGGGACAGGGTGCCTGTTGCCTTACAGTAAATAACAAATAAATCCCTTGAGCCAGATATGATATTCATTAGGAGGAAATTTCAAAATGTCCTTATCCACTCGTGAGGTGCTGGTGTATTGGAGGGCACCTCATGTTGTTCTGTGGTGTACTAAAGGTTCCAAAATTTATTTGGTTACATTTAGGCCGCTGAGCTTGACATCAGCAGTAGATAAATTATTTGGAATGCGTTCTGAGAGATAGGATACCCAGGTGTTTGGACAGCCATGGGCTTATTAAGGATAATCAGTTGGCTTTGTGCGTGGTAGGTCGTGTTTAATGAAACTGATAGAGCTTTTCGACGAAATTACTGTTACGAGACCAAAAGACGCCAAACCCCTGCAGCAATAGATAATCACCATGACAAAAGTTGTTTTAATTAACTTTAAACATGGATATAGAATCAAACTTTATCTCTATTTACTTAACTAACCCAAATTAACCCCCTTCTAAATCTAAGCGCACGTGTATGATGTGGGTGTAAATTTAAGAAACGTTGTTTGGTTCACCTTTCAATCTCGCTTCTCCTTCTTCCAAGTTCTCTGGTTGCAGCCAATTCTTAAACTGTGTACAAAATTTAACATGTATAAAGTTCACCAGGTTCTGGTGCTCGAAAGGTAAATGTTTACCGCTCAGGTATGTTCTCATATGGTTTACAGAGAGAGATTTGCTTTTCCAGGATTTCCACAACTGAGGTATTACCGTCAGTCACCTCAATGGCTCGCTGATGAAACTTGCCTCATCAGGGTTCTCCAGATGGTAACCTCTTTCTTTTAGGCTACCACAGAGTTCCTTTCTATTCCACTTATTACAAGAGAAACATCAGATAGATAGCTCTTCCAGCTATCTGCCACTCTGAAGCTTTCTGTTTACCATCGGCTTTTCCTGGCTTGCTTCACCTGTAACTGTTCAGCCTCTTTCAGTGTCTCACACGCACTGGCTGAGATAGCTTTTTGAGCTTGTTCTCACGTCTCTATTTTCAACTGAGCCTGCTAGGAAGCCATGTGACTCTCTCACTTACAAAACCCTCACCTTCATCATCAAACCACAGGAGTTATCCTTCTTGTTTAAGCTGTTGTCTGAAGTAAACAAAACCCAGTTGTGAACTTTCCGTGAGCACTTTGTAAAAAGGTCACAATCTTTGTAGTTATTCAACCAGCCAGCCGGTCTCTAATCCAAACAATGTCTATTCATTTCATGACGTCATTTCAATTATCACCTACTTGTGAAATGTGATGTGCTTAGTATTCTCCATTGTTTTTAAAAAGTTCACTGAATGTGAATAATGTGAATTCTTCTCTTTCAAATAAGATCTGTTTTAAAATTGTGTATGTATGTAACCTACTCTAATCTTACCAAATTATCCCAATATTTATCCATTACATTACCAAGAATGTAGATGATGGAAAGACTATGGGTGTTGTCTAAATTGAATTTAGTAAGCCTTTGACAGGACTCACATGGAAGGAAAGTTCTGAAGTATCAGGCACAATGTTGTAACTGGATTCAAAATTGGCTGAATAGGAAAAGACAGAGATGGAAGCGAATTATTATTTCTCAAATTGAAGGTCTATGATGTGCCTCAGCAGTGGGTGCTGGAACCATTATTATTAATCGTATTTAAACTGATCGAGATGATAATGTGTTGAATTGGATCAGCATATTTACTATGACATTAAGATTTGAGCCATTGCGAAGAGTGAGGAAGGCTTTGAGATTTGTTATCAGTTTTGAAGATAAATAGAGATTTAAAATAGGTATTGCTAGCGTGTATGCAAATAGACTTTTTCCAATTAGTTTGGGGTGTTAAATACGAGAGGCAAAAGTATTCACCTTAAAGGGGAAAGGCTTCAGGGGAAAATTAGGGGACACTTCCTAACAAAGAGAATAAATGAGCTGCCATCTGATGTGGTGAATGTGGGCTCCATCTTAATGTTAGGGTGTAGCGATCTATGGTTCGAATCGGCCCCAATGAACAAATGTGTGGCCGATACTCCATAGATCATTCTGAAATAAAGGTACACAACCATTCGCTCCTGAGCTTTTCGCTCTCCTAAAGAAACGCACTTGGCCAAAATAAAAGCCAGTTGGCATTGACTTACAATGCATGTGGCGTTTCTTAGTGAGTTCTATTCAGCACATTTATATGTGGCCCTCGAACCTCAGCATCTACAAGGTTTCTTCATTTAGGCTATCGAAATCAAACAAACCTTTTATGCCATCAATAAGAGAATACAGTCTTAACGTGGCACACGCCAGTTAAACTTTCAAATCCCTGTTATGGATATGAAGGAGTGATGGTTGTTTCCAGAACGAACACGCCGAGGAGGTATCAAGGGAGCAATCACTCTGTCGTTACACTTCAATCCAACCTCTCAATTAAGTGAGTGGCGGAAATTGACGAATCGTGTGCACCAGTCAAATATCTCATCTTATTTGTTCAGTAACTAAAACTAACATTACTCATGATGCAAGTCTCAGCCGGGAATTGATTTTTATTTCAATTATATCTTGAAATAATATGCACCATTTTCCAGGTCTGCATCCACCAATTACTATGAGGATGGGCCGACCTGCAATATTGCTGGTGAAAGACATGTATTATCCAGTCCTCGCAGTCGTTGGCCTCCCGGGTGAGTGACGGTGCTCTGCTGCTTGAGGACAGCTGCTGCCCATATATGATGGTGCCTGTCATTCATTTTCTTGCAGGAAAGGCACAGAGCCATTCGTAGAAATATCAGCATTCATCTTTCCAAATGGTTAGAATCTGTAAAGAGCGGAATGGAATTCCCGGTCCAGGTCACAGATCTCCGTCTGTTCTGACCTATTCTGACCTGTCGGATGTGTGGTATTTACTGTAACTTTTCCAGAACCGGTGAGGAATTGAATTCCATATGATCCATGTTCTAATCAAGGAATCTGCAGCACACTTTCGCGGAGATGTAATTGATGTACAAACTCCGTCCTGCCGTCTATATTATATTTTTTATAGCTTTTCTTTGCGCAATAGTTTCCCTGGTTTCACACAATGGGGAATTCCGCAATTCCCACCCTCATTTACACAGGGAAACAGTGGAACCGCCCAAAAGCTCTCTCTTCTGCATCGCAATTCGCAGCAATAATGGGTGATTCATTGGTGTCCGTTTGAAACATCTTGAGTATCTATTCCACAGTTGTCACTGAGTTACTCCACACGCTTGAGAAAAGGTCGTTCTTGATTTAAAGAAAATTACAATTGCTGCCGAAAATCCCTGCGCCTCAGGTCTCCGATTACAGATGACGTTCTATTTAATTTTTGCACATTGTTTAAGGTAAAATATACTTCGATATACGTGTGTGTGTGTGTGTGTGTGTGTGTGTGTGTGTGTGTGTGTGTGTGTGTGTGTGTGTGTGTGTGTGTGTGTGTGTGTGTGTGTGTGTCTCAGTATTTGTTTGTTTGTGTGTCACATTGTGTAAGTGTCTGCATAAGTGTCTGTGTGTGTCAGTCTGAATGTCTGTGTGTGTATGTTTAATATAGGGTGGCATTATAGACTTTCGAAGATTATTGTGGTCCCTACAGCAATTGAAGAAGAAATGCTCTGATAACACGCAAGGTCCAAAGGTTCAGAGATTTGAATTAACAGGTAAATAATATTTAATTTCCGGTAATGAACTCAAAATTTGACCTAGTCTATCCAGTCATATACAATTTCCCATAATCCTCAACTGCTGGACATTTGGAATATCAATTGTAAATTCGTGGATAAATCGTGTGAGCGAAAATCCATGCGGAAGGGACGAGAGTAAAGCTTGAGTTAAGTTCACATTCTCCTTTCAATATTACAATGTCCACTCTCTCTCACACTCACTATCCCTCCCCTCCCCCTCTCCTTCTCTCTCTCTCTCTCTCTCTCTCTCTCTCTCTCTCCCTCTCCCCCCCTCTCTCTCTCTCTCTCTCTCTCTCTCTCTCTCTCTCTCTCTCTCTCTCTCTTTCTCTTACCTGTAACTTTTGCAGATCCCTTCTGTTATACATTCGCGTTTGCAAGTTCATTCGCTTCATGAATTACACCCTTCTTGCCTTCTTGACATGCTCGTGTGGTTTACCGTATCGTTCACATTTGACTGATGTGTGGTGATCTGCTGTCAGGGCTTCAAGGAAAAATAGGGCACGAATTGGAACGTGACTGTGGTGGTTATTATGTTATATTTATTGGCTTGTTCAATAGGTTTCCGTATGAAGTTCATGTTTGAAGCGGAGGAAATTTTAAACATTATTCACTGGGGTTGTCGTCTAAGTCACTGTGTGTACACGGATCCTGTATGGGGATTATACAGATGGATCCAGAATTTATCCGTCTTTTTCCTTCCTATTATTTAAACTTTATTTATTCGTTCAAATAACAAATAATATATGACATATACAGCAATTAAAGATGAACATGAACATTTTTGTAAGATATATATAAAACAAAGGAAAAAAGATCCCAACTCCCACCCCCTTCAGCCAACTCTACTAAGGAGAGCCATGAAAAAATAAAAATAAAAAATATTTTAAAATGTTAAAAATACATATTAATATCTAATCAATATAAATTGAAATGTAAATATTCCGAGTATAACAGCCACTTATTAATAAAAAAATCATAATTATCATGCGAAACATAAGTAATTTTTTCCATTATTAAGCAATATTTCATCTCATTACGCCATCTATTGATATTAATCATATTTGTATCTTTCCATGTACTAGCAATACATTTTTTTCGCTACATATAATGCTAAATATACAAAAGCAAGCTAAAACCTCTCTAATCCCAAGCCTTTCAGAGGTTCCAAACTACCCAATAAAAATACAGTAGGATCTAAAACTATTTTAATGTTGTACAGATATTCTAAAAACGATCGAAATTTCTTCCAAAAAGATTGTATATACATGACTAAACAGCATGTAAAAACGTTCCAACCGTATCACCACATCTAAAACACAAATCTGATCCATTAAAACCATATTTTTATAATTTTTCAGGTGTCAAATATAATTGATGTAAAATTTGTAACTAATCATTGCATAACGTGCATTTATCAATCTGGTTACACTATTGTGAAAGATAACAAACCAATCCTCTTTAGAAAATATAAAACCAATATCCACTTCCCATTTAATTTTAGATCTATCCCAGCCCTTTTTATCCATACCACCCTGTAATATTTGATAAATAAATGAAATATAACCCTTCTCTGGTACCTACATAAGAAAAGTCTCAAATTTAGTCTTTTTAGTTAAAATCATATCTCTACAAAACATACATTTTACCAAAGATCTAATTTGATAATAAAGAAATAAAAAGTTCTTATCAATACGAAAACCTTCCCTCATCTGATTAAAAGATTAGGACTTACCCTCTTTAAAACAATCTCCCAAATTTCTCACACCTTTAAATCTCCAATGCAATAAACTATGATTATGTATTGAAAAAGAAATGTTGATTATTATACAACGAAGTCAAAGCCAATAACTTATCCTTAGAACCTATCATTTTATTCTTTCTTTATCCATAACTTCATTAAATGCTTTAGTATAGCCACATTATATTGTTGTAACAAATTCCTATTCGACTGAAACAAAAATTTATGTATTTCAAATTCAGAAATACTTGCCATCTCAATTTTAGCCGAACAAGGAGGCCGTACCAAATACATCAATGAAATAATAAATTTAATTTGGGCTGCCTCATAATAATTTTGAAAATGTGGTAAACGTAATTCATATAACTCATATTTCCAAGTTAATTTATTCAAAGCTACTCTCGAAAATTTATACCTTTATAAAAACTCCCTAACCACTTTATTTAAATCTCGAAAAAAAAAATCATCAAGTAAATATGGAATATATAGAAACAAATATTGTATACGCAGAAAGATATTCATCTTAATTTTATTTATCTTTCCCATTAAATTAATAGGTAAATCTTTGCATTTAATTAAGTCAGTTTTAATTTTTTTTCATTAACGGAGCATAATTTAATATATATGAAAATTGATCATTAACATTCAAAATTATACCCAGATATTTAATTCGATCAGTCCACTTCAAATTAATAATATTCTTATAAACTGAATAATCTCGTTCACTTACCAATAATATTTCACTGTTTTTCCCAATTAACTTCATATCCAGAAAGACATCCATATTGTATTAAACATTCCTTCAAATGCAAAAGTGACTGAACTGGATTTGTTAAATACAACAATACATCATCAGGAAATAAATTATTTTTATGCTCCACATCTAAAACTTTCATACCTAGTATCTCTGTATTTTGTCTTATCAAATGTGCTAAAGGTTTCATCACTAAGGCAAACAAAACTGGTGATGAAGGACAACCTTGACAAGTTGTTCGAGTTAACTTAAAAGATTCCAAAACCAAACCATTCGTCAATACTCTAGCTACCAGTTTACTATATAGAGCTCTAATCCAACCAATAAAAGAAGGACCAAAATTAAATTTCTCCAAAACTTTAAACAAAAAAAATCCATTCAAATCTATCAAATGCTTTTTATGCATCTAAGGCTATCACCATCGGATGATCTAAAGAATGTCTAAAACTATTAATCAAACTAATCTCTCGCAAATTATTAACTGAAGCATATCTATTCTTTATAAAACCTGTTTGATCAATATGAATCAACTTTGGTAAAAATTTAGCCTATCTATTCGCAAATACTTTAGCTATTATTTTATAATCTACATTTGATAACGAAATTGGCCGATATGAAGATACCTTCAAAGGATCTCATTTTTTAGGAATTACTGTAATTAAAGCACTAGAACAAAATGGTAAATCATAGTGTAATACATCCCAAACACTGTAGATAAATCATCATGAAAAAGTTTATAAAATTCAATCGAAAATCCATCATCACCAGGTGATTTACCATTTGGCATTTCCAGCATAGCCATTTTAATTTCCGAATCAGCAAGTGGTTCTTTTAATTACTGTATATCTCCATCCTCTAATATCGGTCAATTCAACTGTGATAAAATAAATCAATCGATCCAGTTTCCTGTTTACCTTAAGATGTATATAACGTTTTATAAAATGAATAAAATTCATCATTAATCTTACGAAGTTTATGTAATAAGCGAATTCTGTCTAACAGCATCAATAGTCCTCGACATCTGTTATTTCTTTAATTGCCATGCCAATACCTTGTATGCATTCTCTCCCCATTCGTAATACTCCCCATTAGTCCTATTAATCACACATTCAAATTGATAAGATTGCAAGGTATTATATTTCAATTTCAGCCTAGATAATTCTATTTTCTGATCCTCTGTAGCATCTTTCTGAAAATCCTTTTCTAACCCATCGATCTGTTTCTCTAATTCAAGACACTGATTTAATCTTTTTTTTAAATTTTAGAAGTATAACTAAATATTTGTCCACTCAAATAGGCTTTCATAGCATCCCATAATACAAACTTAGTTTGAGCAGATTTAGAAATTTCTTTCAAAAAATTTTAATTTGTTTTCTTCAAAAAAATCAAAACGATAAACTATTTGAATTTTCTCAGAAGTTTCATATGTAAAATATAACAGAGAATCATCTGAAATCGCCCTACTTTTATATTCTGCTTGTTGTATTTTCCCTTGTTAATGTGCCGATACTAAAAAGAGGTCAATCCTTGAAAACAATTCAGGTCTAGGTGAATAACAGGAAAAACCTTTCTCTGTTGGATTAAGTTGTCTCCAAATAGCTACAAAATTAAGATTTTTCATCAACGCTTGGACTTGGATTGCCATCTTGTTTTGTTAACTTTCTTCGGAGATTTATCTAATAAAGGTTCCTAAACACAATTAAAATCACTACCATCTAAAGTATTATCATTAGCTTGACCAAAGCATAAAAATGAATCCAAAATAAATATTTTATCATCTGCATTTGCAGCATAAATATTAATAACCTCCAATATTCACTTAAAATCTTACAATTCAATTTCAAAATATATCCTGCCTTTTCCTCCATTGATTGTAATTCAAAAGATAAATTTTTATGTCTTAAAATTGCTACACCTTTAGCTCGAGAATTAAATGAAAGAGTGTACATGCCCAATCGCTTTTTATTTTCACACTTTCCTTCACCTTCAAATGTGTTTCCTGGAAAAAGGCAATATCAATTTTCGTTTTCTTAATATAGGCCAAGTCACGCTTACATTTAATTGGACTATTTTTATGCCCCAACATTAAGAGAAGTAAACCTCAAGTTTAACATATCTACAATTATTACTACATAACAAAAATAACTTTATATAAAAACTCAAATCAACATATATCGGCCCTCCAATAAAAAAATTACAAATTAAAATTAAGAAAAAAAGTTTAAAAAAATAAAAAAATAATAAAATATATCCCTCCCCCCAAAAAATACCTAATCGTAGTAAGCCCCTAAACAAAAATTGGGTATGGATCAACCACCAGTGGCTGATGACTAGTAAAGAACTTAGTGAAAATCTCCCCCTCCCCAGCCAAACAATCAGGAACATTCATGTATCATAATAACAAGTTAAAAAATAAAATTAGAAATTCTTCTTTTAATCCAAAAGGCTACAATCTCGAAGATCCTATTTTGGAAGGAGGTGAAATCTTTCCATTCCCATTTTACACACTTCTGACATTTCTTCCGTTTCCAGATTTTTCTTTAGGAGATAATGGTGCACTTCATCTTTATCCTCTTATAATCTGGAAATGAGTCAGGAAAAATCATTGCTTCACTATCAGTTTCAAAAACCTGAAATTGATAGTCTCCGTAAAAGACCTTCAACACTGCAGTGTAACAAAAGGTAGATTTATAACCTATTACGCCACAAAACTTATTTAACTGGATTAAATCAAGATCGACGTTGAATGACATCTTGACTCAGGTCAGGATAAAAAAAAACTTCTACTATTCTGAATCAATAATGGGGTTTGTCCTTGTCTCGCATTTTGTACCTCAAGTCGAAGTATTGCTTCTCTATCCAAATAATTCAGCCATCGAATTATTACTGGTCTCAGGGTTTGACCAGCTGAAGGTATTCTTATTAAAGCTTTATGGGCTCTTTCCAGTTCCAATCCCCCAGAGAAAAATTCTTGCCCTAATATTTGCGGTATCCAGTCTGTAAAGAAATGAAGAGGGTCGTGTCCTTCTATACCTTCTGGCAAACCAACAATTTTCACATTATTCCTTCTGCTTTGATTTTCCAAATAATCTAATTTTATTTCCAGCTCCTTCTCACGATCTCCTAGTTCTACGACTGCCTTTTCCACCTTCAACACTTTTTCTGTGTTAGAAGTCACTTGTTGTTTCCAGTCCAAAAAAGCAGTCTGAATTTTTTGTAATTCTTCATAAGATGCATCCACACATATCTTAACTATATTTAATTCTGAACTTATACCAGCATTCATTTGAATCATTTCATTCATTTGAGATGTCAACAAATCCAATTCAGGTTTTATAAAAGCTTGAATAATTGCATTCAATTGTATACATTGTGAATCAGTAAATCTCAGCTCTGACATGGCACCAGAACAAGGTAACTGAAAGCTCCTGCTGCAATTCAACAGAAGGCATTTTAAAAGTTTTACTTTCCAACAATGGAGTCGTCTTTCTGCGTGCTCCCTCATAGAAATTGAAAGGCTTTCCAAATCGGTGTCCACGTCTTGGGAACACGCATCTTTTTTCTGGAGAATGGGTAATTCCAGCGCAATCCTTCATTTGGTGAGTAATAGGAATTTTTCCAGCCCCCACAGGAGATCTTTGGGATTTAGGTAATGAAACAATTGAGCCTGCGGCTGTTTCAAGTCATCTGGGCCCCAGATCTTCAGCACTTCGAAAATGTGTCTTATTTTGAACTTGAGATTTAGTCTTTTTACTATTAATGACCATAATAATTCCTTAATAATTTAAACTAAAATTAAAAAAAACTTTAATTTGAAAACAAAGGGTTAAAAAACTGGTATTTAAAAGTCTGGCCAGGGAGGTGGAGATTGCACGTCTTTCCTCTACGCCATCTTGCACGTCCCACCCCACCCCACCCCCGTCTGTTTCATTCCGTTGGCTGTCATTCTCATGTGTACTTGTTTGACGGTCAGGAGCATTTTGATGTCGAATGGAGCTCGCAGAGGGCTCCTGGTTGACACAATTCGGAATAAGAATGACCCAGACCTGAATACCTGAAGAAACTCCATCGTTTTCCTGTTCTCTGTTTCCCTCTCCTTCATGCTCCTGTGGTTGCCGACAGTGGTGACGTACATCATTACCTCCCTCGCCATCATTATTATACTATCGGGAATCGGTACAGATTGCGAAACTGCAGCATGTCACTGACTTGTAGAGAGTCTCTCAGCGTCGATGGGGCAAAAGAGAGATGACTCTGGACACAAGGGGTTTGAATCAATCGTAACTTTATTAACACATCAATTAATAAGAGAGTCAGTTTATAAGGAAGGGTGGAAACACGCACACAATTATAGGTTAGCGTGGGAAGAGATCGTAACGGGAAACAAAGAGGGGAGAATTACTAATTCACATAGTCGAACTATACGCAGGGTTTATACACTCCCTCTCGGACCCCTGAATAAGACGACGAGCATCTGGTACCAATGTACAGGCACGCTCGCGGGCCCCTGATCAGTTATGAGCATTGGCTCTCCTGCCAGTATTAATCTGTAGCTATTAGATTTCTAGCACCTCCAATGCTCAGCTTCAGTGTAATGTGCACCTTTCCCGAGACCCTTCCAAGCGATGTCTGCAGTTGCAGGCTGGCATGGAGCCGTATCCTGGGCTATCGCAATAAGGAAGAGGGAGTGAATGTTCTCTGTGTTGGTCGTAAATACAGGGTCCAGCTAATAAGTACGCAAGGTGATTTGAATCTGCAACTGTCAGTGTGCGAACGGACCACTGGTCAGAGCCAAACCTGGAATGACTCTCTGCCTGCAATTCGTAACTTCGTAGGTTCAAGGGCAGTGAAAGGCGCGCCGAGCGGCACGGTGAACTGGGTGGATTTTCCTTGCTATTTTCGCAGTGTACCTGCCACATAGCGAACATGGCGTGGGTGGGAATAGTTGTTACCAGGAACCCATACCAGGGCACTCTACAAATACTTTCGGATCTTGCTATTCCTATTTACTCTATATTTTGTCTCCGTCCGACGAACCACTGCGGAACACCCTCCCCACAACACCACATTTGTGGATGTCAACCGTTGTAAGAACTCCAGTCCTTCGAGCAGAGCAAAGACTTCACGAACCATCCTGCCGCTTGCTATTCCTGTCAAAGGGAAGACCATCCCTCTGAGGTCCAAGCGGGTTTACCCTGACGTCCTTAGGGGTGTGGGGATCGGAAGCCCGGCTTAGAGGTTGGTGATATGGACCATTCTCTAATACCACTCAGCAAACTGAATGCAAGTGGGGAAGGCTCGAAATGTTCCATTAGAACAACGTGGGAAACCTGCCCCCTCAATCGGACTCGATCTCTGAAAATGTATTATTGTCCAACCACATGACCACATCCCCCGACCCTCATCGCTCTTCTCCCCCTGTCTCTATAACCGGGTCGGTAGCTTGTCAGATCGTTAGGTTGTCATCAAGCATCCACACTTTCATTAGATAGCAAACAATTTTGATGTATTTCACTTTCATTGTACTTTTGCACTTAATATCAATGTCCGATGCATCCCGTATGGACCCGTGCTCGATGAGCACACTGCTGGATTAATCATGACTTGATATTGCAAAGGCGCCTCAGTACGGTTATTAGACCTCTGTTCCCAGGAAACCCCGATTCATCCAGAAGGGAGACCACGTGATGCCCTATCGTCTGCCCCTGGGGGTCCAACCTGTCGAACAAATGGCGTGGAGTAGCTTACTAGCCAAGCCGCCAGACGGCATATTCCCTAACAGTTATCTTTTACACCAACCATTGATCCCCTTTCTATTTGTGGTTTGCCTGTTGCAAACTTTATTAGTAAACAGATCCACATTAAATCATGCACCCGTTAGGACATCCACACACATAATAATCAATACAATCTCACTCACTGTTAAACTATACTCCCACTCCAACATTGATAAATCTCCACCTGTGTCCAGTCCTAACGTTTTCTCCCGGCGCCAATTGATTTCTTGAGAAGTGTCGGCGTCGGTGGGTTCAAAGAAACACGGTCTGGTCACAAGCATGTGCAATCAAATGTTACTTTATTAATGCAACAACTAATAAGAGATACAATGTGCAAGGACTTTTAGAACAATCGCACAAATTTATAAGGTCGCTTAGTAACACACACACACAAAATGATAAGGGGGAGTAGAACAAATGCACGCAATTTATAAGCATGGGAATATAGCCGCACAATTTATAAGAGAGCTTGGGAAAAATATTAAGAGGAAACAAACGGGAGAGAACGTTAAACAGTGCACCATTATTAATTCACATAGGTGATGTAGACATTTGGACACAGTCAATAAGTCTGAAACACAGGCTCGCGGTCCCCTGAATACCACAAGGTGGGTCTAATACCATTATACCTACAGAGGTATACGCAGGCTCTCGGACCGCTCATCATTCGAGAGGTGGGTGTGTTACTACTGTACCCGCGGTGATATATGCACGCTCTCGGACCTACGATCAGTTTTGATAAGTGTATCTACTGCCAGTATTGAGCTATATCAATCTGAGCTAGAAGAATACCACGGCAATGTGGACGTTACCTGACTCCCTTCCAAGCAGTTTCTGCAGTAGCAACCTAACATGGAACGGTATCCGGAGCTCACAGTATAAGGGTGAGAGGGCGAATTTTCTCACGGCTGGTGCTAAATGCAGGATCTGGCCAATAAGGACGCGATGTGGTTTGAACAAGCCACTGTCAAGGTGTGCACTGACCAGTGGTCTGAGACCATACTTAACAAACTCTTCACTTTCTCCGCCACCACTGTTCGTATGCCAAAACAGCTCTGCCAAGGGGAGTTATACTTCACTCGTGAATCTGCAAGGGTCGAAGGCTGCAACTGGTGCTTTTCATGTGGCCTCCTCTACATAGCAGGGACCGGATGCATACAGGGAGACCGTTTTGTTCGTCGGTTTCTCCCCGACCACAGCAACAGCAACGAGCTTCAAATGGTCAAACATTTTAATTCCACCGATCACTGAAAATCAGACATGTCTGTCCATTGCCTTATATACAACAAATCGGAAGCCAGTCGCAGATTGGAGAAACGCTTTATATTACCCGAGGTGTGCAGATAACGTTTTCTGATGTTAAGGGGTTAACCTCTGAGCTCCAGAAAAATAATAGCAATATGCTGGTGTCCCAACAAAGAGTGAAGAGTCCGGTAGATGGCATACTGAGTTGACTTATTCTTCAGGCCACTTTTGAGTTAAGAGTTAATATGCTCCAAACTATCCTCCCAAGCGGTTAATCATTTATACGCATGGCCACTGGCCGATTATTCAACTTGTGTACTGATTTGATGGATATCCATTAGAAGTGTTTTGAGTGTTTTCCACTCTTCACTCTGCTACCTTCGGTAAAAGATGCGAGAGCCTTAAAAAATATAACTCAGAGGTACAAGGACAGCTTCATTCCATCTTCCATCTGATTCGTGAATGATGTGCACCTCCGAAACTATCTCACTTAGTCTTATTTTTCTTTACCATTTTCATTTATTTTGTAAGATAGTTTACATAGATATTTGTACCCTCATTGCTGTCACTAAACTACGAGTTTAGCAATATGTTCATGACAATAAATTGTGATTCAGATTCAATGAATGAACAAATAGTTGCGGTCAATTTAGCTGTACATGGTAATTAGAGGAAATATCCCCAGTGACCGGTCTCAGGAATCGTGGGTCGGAACATCCAAAGATTGCATTTTCTTTTACTGGGGAATCCCAGGATGGTGTTTTACCTTGTCACGAAGCAGCAGCAATGCCTGCTTCTCCGACACGTTGAGAAAACAGTCCTATTACATAGGGAGGCTTTTGTTGAATATGAATGGATTATGTATGTGGCTGGCTGGATGGGTGCATGCGTAAAGGATGTGCGGGAGATATTGTGGAAACATAAAGGTATGACAGAGTGTTTAGAGGTGTTTGGGAGTAATCGTTAGAGCAGGTTGCACACAAACATTTTAAAACATTGAATATCTGCAGTACTTTTGCAGAGTGCATTCTGCAAATAGAGCAACACATTTGCAGCATGCAGCTTTCCTGGGAGAGCATGTGATCTTTGCAGCAGACAGAACAGTTTTTCTGTCAGAGAGGGAGGGTGTGAAACAGAGAGAAAGGAGACAGAACTCAGTTCTAGAAGGACAAAGCTGACTAACATTTGGAAGACTGCCTCGTCAAAGGAAAGGTCTGGCTATCTGAAAGAACAAGGATCATCTGGAAAACCCTGACGGGGGCTGGCTTCTGCAAAAGTCCTGCAAACATTCCAAGTTTTTAAATGTTTGTGGCAACCTGCTCTAACAATTCCTCACAAACCACCTCTAAATTCTCTGACACAAAAGGAACTACACACACACTTGATCTATATGGTACATGGCCCTAAAATCTCGGACATCCTTGAGATGTTCAGAGATACCATCTCCTGTACGTCAGACAAAGAGGGGTCAAAACCTAGATGGCCAGTAAAGACGAGGGGAAAGGCTTGTTCGGTTTATCACATACATAAATCAGATTTGAGAAGGGAAACAGGAACTGCATGTAACACCCCAGACAAACGTCAGTAGCACCTTTACAATTAAGTTGTGAGAAACGAGAAGTTCCTCAGTTTAGTCCGATGTTCTGCAAAGTGGGCATAAATTAAAATTCATCTGATTCAAAGTTCTCTTGTGAATTTATTTATTGTCATTGTGGAAACATAAAGCATCGTCGACATAATGGATATATTTACAGAGTATGTTTTAATTTCACCCACTGGAGCAGAATTTCAGATATTCGCTGAATTTGTTTGCTTAGTTGAATGATAGGTTGAATATAACCTTGCCTGTTGCAAAGGCGGATTACGAAAAGAAACCAACTGAATGTTATTGTACAGTCACTGCGATTAACTAAGACCTCCAGGGGGACTTTTAATGAAAATAGAGGTGATTCAGACTGGTGTAAGTCCTTTCACTTCAGAGAGGTTCAGCACCACAGCTGCATCCAGATGTCGACACCATGCAGGAGCTGAAATAATGACTGTGAGAATTTCGGTAGAAGACCTCAAACATAATGCCAGAATGGATATGCAGGAAATATATTATTCAGTTCTTGCAGTCGTTGGTGTTCTTTTTAAGTCTGAATATTAATACTCTAACTTTTTCATAGTACTGCGCACTTCAAAGATCAAATTCCATTTACGCACCGTAATTAAGCCATTACCATAATTTTCATGATAATTTAAGTAGGATATTAAGTTTTGGGCGCCACGTGAGCGCAGAAATCAGCTCAGTGTTGTGACAAATCTGGTGCTGTGTGCATGTGTGTCCCGTGTCTGCCTGCGTTTCTTCCGGGAGCTCCAGTTTCCTTTCACCTTTCAAAATGTGCCGGGGGTTATAGGTCAATTGGATGCAATTGTACAGCACGGACTCTTAGTCTGTTAACGTACTGTTTGTCTCAATTTAATTGAAAGTTAGTAAAGGTCATTGTTCCTTGAATGTTAACGACAGTAATTAATCCACCGGTCTCAGAGAAGATTTCATCACCTGACTTATTGTTGTACGATTTGCTTCAGAAGTCACCTCACAACCTGAAGTCACGGTCGACCAGGCCATCAGATCCAAATGACCATATTGACACCAAATATCTCTCAAATATACAACTTGAACCCTCAACCACCACTTCCACCGACACCTTGTAAAAACAGTCTTTCCAGCTTCTGAGTAAAGAAATTTCCCCCAAATAAATGTCTTGCCCTCCACTCTTAATGCGTCCCCCTTGTTCGTCTCTCAACCAACTGCTGCGGAAATAAAGAACAACTTGCATTCACCGTCTCTAGAAGAGATCCACCCGGCTCATAAGATTGTACACCCCTGTCAAAGGTCACTTCATTCTCAATTATCCAAATCATTGTCAGAACGAATGTCATTCGGGTCTTCAAGTCCAGAGAACCCTCTTGTAAACTTTCTCTGCATTATTTCAATCTTATTGATCTAATTTGCATACTTAGGAGAATAGCATTGGAAGTTTGGCCTCAGTTATATCTTACAAATTGTTTTCGACATAGTCCAGGGTCTCAGCAATCTACATAACAGGCACGAGTCGGACATTGTCACAGTTGTAATTTTGACCCAATGGGTTTCCATGTCGTAGACAGCCGTCCAGGTGGAAATTGGTTATGATTGAAATGAGCTTCGATGTGACCGCATGCGCAGGGCCCATTTGTCAGCTTGTCCGAAATATTTAAAAAACACCTTCGGTCCTCTCCGTCCCCTTTTTCTACTGCGTTTGGATTATTTTGATTTGTAAACCATTTATCAGCGTTGCAAGCTTATTCGAGAATATTCTCTTCTTAAATAATATGCATATTAAGTCTGGGAGGGTTGCAACTTCTACACAAGGTGCCGGCATGTCCTGCTCATGGGTCTTGGCCTGCTGAGTTGCTCCGTCAGGTGGCTTTTAACTCAGATCCAACAACCACAGCGGTTCCTTTGTCCCACACATTTAAGCCCTGGATACTCTAGCAGCAAACTGTACCGCGCCCGCTGGCGACGGCGCACCGTGATTCACTTCATTACCCGTGTGTGAGAAAATAAGGAGTTTCTTGAAGCTTCACAATGAGGGTGGAAAAGAGCTCGCATTCAGGGCAAACCGAACAAGGTCGCTGAGCTAAAACATTGAAAATCGGGGGAATGACCTTCGTCGTTCCTCGTTCCAATGGAGAATCAGCATTTCAGAAACAAGAACGTTCTGAAAAAGAAGCAAAAAAAAGGTCGACCTTTAAACTATACTGTATATTAGATTGTAAGCATGAATATATCATCAGTAGAATTCCCCAGCCGTTTAGCTGAAGATCATGGTGGATGCCATTTAGAAGTATGTGGCAAAACATTTTTTCCACACGTTAATTTCATGGGAGCGGAGGACGACTTAGTGCAGATTCATTGCGTACGTCTGCAGTACCCCACGGAAATGCTGCACTGCCAAATCAAGGACGGCGAAGGTCAGACTGACATGGCCTTGATTGGTTTCGCATAATCCCTCGCCTAAAATTCAAAAATATGTATCTGTTTTCAGTAGCGGCCCCTTGTTAGGGACCAACCACCCGCGTGGATTGGCGTTACGGGAGAACCGCGGCATGTAGCAGCGTCAATCTTCAAAATAGCTAAAATCCAAAGTCAAGTAATTTCAGAATATTTCTTGGTGATGAAATACAGCAGGATTTATTTTTTTATTTTTATTTTTGTTTTAAATGTCGAAAAACATCACTGTAACAGGCCCGTTCGGCCCTTCGAGTCCGTCCCGTCCAATTTGCTCGCCATTAACCTCAACCCACGGTACGTTTTCAACGGTGGTAAGAACACATAGCCCCGTATTGTCAGTGTATTTCTCCAATCGGCGTCATGCTGATTGTCGAAAAAGCAGTGCACTAATTGCATTCTCTGTTGTCAATTAAACAAATTAATTAAATTTAACTGGCTCACACCGTCTTGGAGAATGTTTAACAATGCTGAAACATAAGTCATTATAGCAATAATGCCAATTAAAAAAAAACATTAAATTTCACACTACAGCGACACATTTCGGATCTAAGGGAAAGCATCTTTCCATTTTTAAAAATCTGTTTCTGATGTTAATCCAGGTTCCGAAGAGAGACGAAATGATTATGGATGTTTACTTACTGCAAGTAATCGATGCCTCTTGTTGCACTAATTGTGCTAATGGGTGTTCTATTCTCTTATTGTATAACCCTCTGCTTCACTGCGGATTCGCCGAGTAGCCGGTGCATGCGGTCTCCGGGAACTCGCAGCAGGCGGAGCTGAAACGAAGGGAAGGAGACTTTTGCTGGAACGTTTGATACATGCTGCCATTGTGATATTCAGAAGATTTATCTTTCAGTTCTTTCAACTGTTTGGGTCCTTGGTAATTTTCCTTCTGTGTTGATATAACATCTGGTATTTTCTGAATTGTTAACAATGGAATTCCGTTCAAGGGTTGTCAATTATTGCATTCGGTTTCCACCTCCTGCATGATATTTTCCAGCACCCAGCGGAATATTTTCAACAAAGAAAACTACGATCCACTTTTACCTCTCTCCCCTACATTTTACTTTCATCCATATGCATATCCGAGTCTCTGAAATGTCTCTAAATCTTTCAAACATGACCGCCATCCATGTCAAGTTTTTTCAGGCACACCGAAATCTAATTTGTTAAAATACATACTGCTCATGTCTCCCCTACACCTTACTACTATCACTCGTCGAGATGACCCCTGATGTTTGCTATACTTGCCCTTTGAAATTATTAGGCTGTCTACCTTGTCTGTGCCTCTCAGAGTCCTGTTGACCTCTATTATCTCCTCTTATCCTTTTTCACTCCAAATGGAAAAGTCCTAGTTCTGCAACACTTACTTCATAAGACATAGTTACAATCCAGGCAACATACGGGTAAATATCTTATGCATCCACTGAATATTTTCTACATCTTTCCAATAATGCCAATTATTGATAGTGACATGACCAAATTGGAAACCACTACTCGAAGTGTTGTCTCAACAAAGATTCATTGAGCTCTCGACTCTTGAACACAATCCCTCTTTTACTGAAGCCCAACATCGCATCGTCTTTCATATCAACTTACAAGGCGGACTGAAGAGATTTATGAATTTGCTTCCCATAGTCCTCCTGTTAAAAGTTATGACGTTTTATCTCCAATTTTCATGCCATAATATAAAAATGAAAATGATCAAAAATTGTGCACCTTAAAGTGTCGCCTAGGATATTGGACGGCTCCCAAAATTATAAGAGAACGAGAAGGAAACGAGAGTCCCTTCATAGTCGCTGAGGGTTTTCAGATTCGCCTCCAGTTGTCTCACAACCTCTGCCTCCGCAGTGACCCCAGTTCGTAGCATTTGAAATCCTAGCTCCAGATACAAATATTCCATACGATCAGGAAAATCCTGGACATGATAGGGCCCTTCTGGAACCCTTTTTGCTTCTCACGCCCTCCAGAATCTTTGCTTCCGTGAGCAAAATTCCATGGCTCCCAGACTGCCATGTTTTACCACCGCAAGTCCCAGAATAGCCTTTGTCGGTCCTTCAGCGACTTTGCCCCTGGCTGATCTGCTGCTGTGATTGTCTCCCAGATTTTCCCATCCCGACGGGGGATGTTCTTCTCTCTCTGGTGTCGGTCCTCACTTTCTCAGGGATCTGCAGCTCCCCGTGGTCCGCAGCCGTACCCTGTCGCCACCAATTTGGCAAAGAGCTCTTTGTTTTATAGGATGTTAACAACACCCTTGGCTTCACTAACACGTGAGTCTCGAGCCTCGTTACAGCCATGGGATCACGATGGGGCCCTGCGGAGATGGGCTGTTTTTCAGCTGCCCGCTGACCCAGTTTAACACCAGCAGCAGAGGTTCCTTTACAAGGCGATGAGCCATGAAATGGGCAATTTTATACCATTCAACCTTCGTATCCGAAAAACACCCTTTCGCCATCACCCTCTGCCTTGTTAAACGAAGCCTTAAAATATCTATCCATGGATTACAAGCGGCCAACAGAGGGTAAACCTACTTACTGCAGTGTGGACATTCCAGTATACATCGTGTAGAGATCTGCATTCTTTAACTTTCTCGGTCTCATCTTCAAATGGTTTGTGAGACTTTACGAAAAGATAGTATTGACTATCACTAGTCTAGTGAACTGCACGTGCATATTCTTCGTAGAATATTTCTTGGTAAATTATTAACCACGGATTCCAGACTCTTGAAATTCCCATAATGTCCCCTTCAACCTTTCATGTTTGTCAGCATCGCTTTGCTCCACCCTAAAAGTCTTCTTGCACCTCATCTTCACTTTATATATATCAGCGAGTGTAACTGCCATTCCCTCTCTACTTTCACACAGAGTACAAATGAGCATGTTTTTGATTTGTCTCCCTTCATACACTTCATGAATGCCTGCACCTTCGCAGATGCAATACGGAGATTTATGAAGGAACTGCCGTTTATTTCACTAATTTCCCCAGTCTTCAGCTCTTTATTCAGAGTACAACGGAGCAGAAGTGCTCTCTGAGGTCATTCTCCATTTCATATTGCTCCTCTGAGAGTTGACTGATGTTACATCTTTGTCTCTGTTTGCCCTCTTTGGTTCATAAAACATGGATCATTACAGCAAAGTACAGGACCATCGGCCCTCGTTGGTGTATCGACTCATATATTCCTTCCTAAAATAAGTACTGAACCCTCCCTACCATATACCCCTCTGATTTTCGTTCATCCATGTGTCTGTATAGAAGTCTCTTAAGTTCCCCCAATATTGAAGCCTCCCCCACATACCCGGACAAGGCATTCCAGACACTCACAGCTCTCTATGTAAAATACTTACCCTTAATGTCTTCACTTAATCTCCCTTCCTTAGATTTGTACATAAGTTCTCTGTTGTTTGCTGATCCTGTCCTGAAAAATATGTTCTGGCTGTCCACCCTTTCTATGTATCTCATACACGTAACTGCTTCTATCCAGTCTCCTTTCATTCTTCTCTGCTCCAAAGAGAAACATCACAGCTCTGCTGAACTTGCACCGTAGCATTTGTTTCCCAATCCAGACAATATCCTGGCAAATCTCCTCTGTGCCCACTCAATGGATTCTACATCCTTCCTATAATGAGGGAACCAGAACTGAACCCAGTACTCTCAGTGTGATCTTACTAAAGATTTATAAGTTGTAACATGACCACTCTGCTCCTGAATACAATCCCATTATTAAGCAATCCCAGCATCCCGTAGAGGCCTACGGAATTATTACCATTAATGATCCTAACAACCTGTGCGGCTACCTTGAGGGATGTATGGATTTGCACGCCAAGGTACCTCTGTTCATCCACCCTCTTAAATAACCAACAATTCACCCCCTACGTAGCCTTCTGGTACGCCCTTCCACACTTATCCGTATTGAATTCCATCCGCCTCTTTTCTGCTCCACTCTGCTTACTCTCTATGCATTATTGAAACTTTCGAAAAATCTTCAGCTCCATCCACAACTTCACGAAACCTTATGTACTCCACAAACATACTGACCCATCCTTCCAGCCTACTCATCCAGGTTATTTGTAAAAGTAATAAAGTGCAGGGGTCCCAGAACAGATCCACTGCGGCACTCCAAACATAAGACTTTCCATTCACTGTTACCCTCATGTAGTGAAAATTCTCTGGGATTTATCATGAAGATTATCTGCAAGAGCTATCACACTTTGCTGGCCAGATTTTCGTCTTTAACTCTTTCTGGATTTCTTACTGTCCATAGACACCGCCATACATTCATTAATATCTGTGTCAACCCCACGAAGCTATTCTGCTCCTGAGGATCGAGAAATCCGGAGTGATCACTGTATCCCCGAGAAGACTCTGCTCCTCCAAAGACTATAAAATCGTATCCTCAATAATTCTGTCCATTAGTTTGCCCACACTGACGTAAGGCTCGCTAGCCCTTAATTCTTAGGATGTTGCGTTTAAAATGGATCCTACGTTGCCTTTCATTCTCCTTTGAACCACTCATATTGCCGCGCCGGCAGTTAATCTCATGGGCATTAACTCGCCCCCCCACCCCACTCCGAAATCATTACCCACATTACGCTCTGTGACATGGTGTATGTCCCTTCAGATCCTGTACGGCTATGATTTGGAGCAAATCAAGGCATCCATCAATTCCTCTTTCTTACCCACGACATGCTTCAACACATTAGCCTTTATCAAGTAATCTCACACTTTCAAAATTCCTCCCCCAACGAAGCATCGTCTTTATTTTGGGGTTCTCCTCATTCTCCTTCTTCGGGTAAATTTTACATGCTTTATACCTAATAGGTCATACATTTTCCATTGTTAACATTCCTTTTTTCGCTTATGTGCAAAGGGTGAGTCGAAAGGGTCCAAAGTCTGTTCAAGCTCCCCTGCAACGCCCATAATTTTTCATTCTTATTTGCTGCCGACCACATTATTTGATGAGCCTACCTGCGCTTCCTTTCTTCCTCTTAACAAGCTTCCCCTCTTCATTTATAAACCAAGGCAGGGGGTGTCGTTTCATTGCTTGAATTCAAATCACCTCTCCGAAATGGGATTCTGGACATTCTAACGGAAAGACAGCAATCAGCAGCAGAAGGTCGAGGTTTCCAAGATTTGCAAACGTAGAATTCAAGCAATCTTTTCCGAGCGTGGCAATACCCAATATCGCACAACATTCTAAATCGAATGGAGGAACTGTAAGAGAGATGACATATATATATATATAAAACAACATGCGGTGCATCCTGCGGTGATGGTGGAGGGTGATAAAATAGGAGAGTTTTAAAACTCTCGCAAAGAAGCACATCGATGTAAGAAACTGGAGGACTGGGGTGTTTCAGTGAAGGGAAGGTTGGATTGATATGCAATAAATTTATATACGTTGACACAACGTCTTGATAAGAAGAGTCCGAACAGTGCTGTTTCATGTCATATCTATTTATTTATTTATTTATTTATCCATCTATTTACTTATATATATATTTATATATTTATATTAATATATTTATTAGTTATAAGGAACTAAGCTTTATATATATATATATATATATATAGTTTTCTTCTTCATCTCACAGGATTTAGATGGTGTTATTGACAATTGAGACCCTGGATGCCCCGTTACCACTTATTCATATAACTCAGTTGAGTTTGAAGAGTGGGAATAAGCTGGGGTACCAGTGCGAATCCCATGCAGGTCACGGGAGATATTCAATTTACACATTTCCCGGATTCTAAACAGACCCTGGTGCTGAAATAACGTCGTGCTCTCGCTACGCTAACGGCACAGCCAAAATTATTCAAAGAAAGTATTACTGAATTGGCAAAACCGTGGAACACGGACGAGAGCTTCAATGTTTGCACAAACATCCGTCCAAATAACATCGTAAAAATTCTTCTAACGTCCCTGAAGAATTTGTATTCGAGTGGCCTGTCCTACGATGTAATAATAGTTGTTATTCAGTGTTTATTCAGTTGCCTGTAGCTCATTTGTCAGCGGAGAGTACTCGTTGACTAAATATGCCTCGTTCTGCAGTATAAAATCTCGGAAAAACGGTGAACACAGGCTAGTGTTCTGTTTCATACAACTGTTCGCTGCCCAGGGCCTAAAAATGGGATATCCCGCAATTTACCAGTTAGTCAAATGATACGATCCTCATCTGGCGGCAGTTGGTATTCCGCATAAGGCAGAAGATAATTTTAGTAAGCATGCACCAATGTAGTTCAGTTGTCTATTAATATGCATTTGCTGAATCTGGTTTCACAGGACGTTATTTGAACGAAATTATGCTGGCAGATTTAATTCTCAAATATAATCGATATCAAGGCTAACTGTTACTTCACTGTCAGAAGTTAAATTTAAAATCTTTGTTTAATTTATTATAAATTTAAGCATGAACTCCGAATTTGTCTTGTATTCATGCCGTAAAACAGGAGAATTGGTGTTGTAAGGCGACAAAAGGAAAGTTTACCAGGTCCCCAATTACATTTTCGCCCTATGCGTCTCTGCCCTGGGATGTTTCACTTTCCAGCTGAGGCCGGGACTGAGCCGATCTCCCGCTGAGCCCTGATACTGTTCTCTTGTTTCTGACTGTCCGAAGTTCAGCTCCATTCTTCTGAAGGGGAGCATTATACTATTTGTGCCTGATATCGTTAGTCACCTGGATCATGGGACGTTAAATTCCTTGACCACTTTTACCATCTCACCAGGTAATCGGTTAATATCGAACTTCGTCTCTTGGACCTGGTCTTAAGTTATTTTCATATGTTATTTTAATTCCATAATTCACATCATGTTTGCTGTGATCGCGATTTGATCACCAACGCCTGATGGAGTACCGGGTCCGACAACATTGAACAATGCCTTTCGGGTCAGCTTGCCCACAGCAAGTCCTATTTCACACTTTGCCAATATTCCTTTAACCCATTCCTTCACATGTTCCTGTGCGGTTGAATTTGGAAGGGCATAGTTGTCTCGATTCAGTTACTTCCTCTGACTGTTCGTTCACCAGAATCACCAATCACTCTGTGAAGGAGGAGTCCATTATCGAATTATTTCAAGTCTACATCCTGCAGCTTTCTATTCACATAATCTGAGTGCGAAACTGTGAGCATTTAAATTATCTTTTCCAATCTTGGATTCGTAAACTTCTGTGAGCAGCGCACACACTGTGCTCCATCCTCTCCTTGCAATTCTATCTTTTGTGCAGCATTTCCATCTTCCTTGCATTTTATTGGACCTCAGAAATAAAGGCTGAGTACGCGGTGCATGGTTGGTTATTTAAGAGGGTGGATGAACAGAGGGACCTTGGCGTGCAAATCCATACATCCCTCAAGGTCGCCGCACAGGTTATTAGGATTATTAAGATGGCCTACGGGATGCTGGGATTGATTAATAAATGGATTGGATTCAGGAGCAGAGTGGTCATATTACAACTTTATAAATCTTTGGTAAGATCACACTGAGTGTAATGGGTTTAGTTCTGGTTTCCTAAGGTTACATTAAGTGTGCCTTCTCCTCCAATTGCTCTCATCCACTCATTGTTCACTTTCATCATGACCTCTTTACTCTTCAACCCAACACCTGGACTGATGTAAACCAGCGAGCAAAAATACATCTTCATCGCCCTGTCCACCCTCGTCTTCATGTTCAGAAGAATATGCACCTTTTATCTCAAATCCCTTAATTGCTCAACGCCTCCCGCTACACTGCCATTCGGTGTTCATTCTCTCACCAATTTGACTGCATCTCTCTCTCTCTCTCTCTCCTGCTGAAAATGCCAGAAAGCCAATGTGACTCTCTCACGTGCAAAACCCATACCTTCTTCAGCAAACAACAGGAGTTATCCTCTCTTGGTCAAGTTGTTGTCTTAGATAAACAAAACCCCGGTTGACCTTTCGTTTAGCACCCTGTAGGTACTTCCAAATAGCCAGCCTGTCTCTCCAATCCAAGAAAAGGCTATTCATTTCATGACTTCATTTCAATTAGTGCCAACTTGTGAAATTCTCCATAGGTCATGAAATGTTACTGAATATGAATTATTCAGTATTACAAATAAGGTCTGTTTAAAATTTGTAAATGTATGTAACCTACTCAAATTTTACTAAATTCCTCCCAGTATTTATCCATTACAATATACAGAGTAAAAACAAGTAGACTGTTTCCACAGGCAGAACACTGCGGTAAGGATTGTACTCATAGAGTGGTGGGAGTGTGGAACGAGCTGCCATCTGACGTTGTAAATGCGGGATCACTGTTATGTTTTAAATATAAATTGTATTGATACATGGATGGGAAAGGTCTGATGGATCGTAGAATGGGTGGGACTAGCGGAATAATATTTCCGCACAGATTAGAAGAGTCGAATGGATGGTTTTCTGTGCGTTAATGTTCTATTGTTCAAGTTTAATGATTCTGCGACCATTCCTGAAGTTGGTGTTTAATGGGCGAATGATCCTCTGACATCACAAGGCGAAGTGTTACTTCATTGTAAATTATAATAGTGGATGATGCCTGGGTGAAGGGTGAATCGTTTCACGTTTCGAATTTAATTAATCGAAGAATAATCCGCTTACAATTTAAAAGAGGAGCTACGCATTGACTCTAAACAAATATTTCACAAAAACTTTCAGCTCCTCCCTGAATTTCCTCTGTGTCAGTCCATAAATAAATGTGTTGATGCAGGTACAGAGCAATTTTAACATTAGCCCGAATTGCTGCAGGATATACAGTGGGATGCTGAAATACCTGTCTGTGTAAGCATAGTTTTCCTTTCGCCATTTAATGTCATAAACAATTTGGGGCATCCACAGTAAAATTAAAGTTGGAAGACAGAGGAAACAACATAATCATCGACTTTCTCCGTTTGTCCACCTTTGGATCGTTCCCATTCTGAATACTGTTTCTTATTTTCCGTGGGACTCGATTGGCCGCTACAATGTGACTGAATGTTACTGCATTAAAAATCACAGTGAAACCGATTGGTAATAACGGGATGAAAATATTGTCAATGAAGTCGTACGTTGTCCAACCTGGAGATGTCATATATTCATCTCTGACAAAGCAGCGCTGTGGATGGACTGCGAGGTAAGTTGGAGCAGACTGAGCGCCACTCAGTGCACCTACAGTCGGCAGCACCAGGTTCACTGTCCTCACAGTACAGTATCGTTTCCGTAGCTTCTGACAGCAGATGTCGACGCAGTGATTGAAAGTGAATGCGATAATGAAGCAAAATGAACACTCAGTAGCGGCGAACTGCACGACGAGTACCAAGGCGCAAAATTTGGATTTCTCAATAAGAAGTCCGCGAACAAATAGATAACATTGATCTGCGGCATTATAGAAGCTGCGATTAAACCCATAAGATCTGCTGCAGCCATCGCCAACAGACAGCGAATGATGCATTTGGAGGACCATAATTTCCGCGGGATAGGATCACAATCGCAGTTAAATTCACTGAAGGAAATGTTAAAATAAAGTGTTTTAGTTCAAAGTGGGTGCAAATTGATGAATCTGTCTCCAGGACGAATTCACAATGCACCGGATGTAAAACGACTTCGAGGGTGACCCGGATGCAGGCATTCACACGTAAACGCTATGATTCAGTTAAATTATTTTCATAGAATTTGTCAGAGTACTCCACTTCAACAACATAATATGAAAATGTCACTGCTGGCAGTCGCGTGGAATCGAACTCTTTAAATATCACCTTTATTCTTCCGGTAAATACAACTGTGAAGATTTATTCACAAATAATTTTATTCGTATCATTTTTTTTGCCCATTACATATTGTTCTGGTGTATGTTATCCCATTATGGTAGTTTTATCTAATATCATGTGCCAATCACAAATGTTAATGTCCATTTAGGTTGTATAACCTATCTCATTCCTTAGGTGCTGTCTAAAAATGGGTTGTTTGCCAATGTTTTAGTGCCAATGTCAAAGCTTTTATCTCTAAATTTCTTTCACAGATCGGTGCCAACTACGTTTATGACTGTGTCAATTATTCTTTGATATGTTTCTTCCACAGATTCTTCCTCATTAATAATTAAAAATTGAAATACACCGCATATTTTCATTTTAAATCATCACCCTCATTTACTTTCACAGTGTTTGAATTAGTTTCAGGTATTATTCGCCACAAATGGTGTGTGTGTGTGTGTGTGTGTGTGTGTGTGTGTGTGTGTGTTTGTGTGTGTGTGTGTGTGTGTGTGTGTGTGTGTGTGTGTGTGTGTGTGTGTGTGTGTGTGTGTGTGTGTGTATGTGCGCGTGTGTGTGTGGACCAGGGCGGGGGGACGGGGTTGGGTGTGTGTGTGTGCGGACTATACCCCACAGCGTCCACACTTTGTTTGAAATACATTCATTCTTATTTCACATCTCTTGATTCCATAGTTCCCTGCCAGGGAAGTTGGTTTGTTTAATTTATGTCTCCAGCCTAACTAATAGCAATGTGCCCTTTATCTATCAGGTTAAGAAACAGCATGTACCCAATTGCATTTAATGTTACACTCGGTTCTGCCGACTGCACTTCTACAGCTAACTACTCATAGAAATCATGATTTCCCTAGTCTCGGGTGACCTAACAGTGTTGTAGGGACCTTAATATCGATTGTAATGAGGCAGGTAATATTTCAGGAAGGCAATGATATGGTACCCTGCTGAAACTCACTGCTGGAGATCTGGGGTGTTGGAATGGTTACCGGAATTGTTTTGGCAATAAACGATCGAAAAAGAGAGATCCCTCCTTCTACTTACTTAGTTCGAACCCTGTTCCAATAGGGATTCTGACGTCAACTCCAAATTTGGTAACAAGAGTGACTGTTTGGAAATCTCGTGTATCTTATTGCATATTATATTTCTCAGTTTTGAACAGATATTGAAGATCTGGTGAAGAAGGTCCATAGCAGGTACAGGTAACGAGGAGTAACTGAGGTACTGGAAGAGTTTAGAATATGTAAGTAAATATTTATGAAGTTCATTAGGATGGCAAAAAAGACATGAGATTTCTTTGGGAGGTAACGTGAAGGTTAACTCGAAGGGATTTCTCAAAAAATGTTAAGGATAAAATAACAGTAAGGGACAAAATTGGCCACTTAGAAAATCATGAAAGTTGTGTATGAGTAGAAATTCTCGAGATGGGGTGATCTTTACGATGTTATTTTGCATCAATATTTAATCATAAATTGTTCATGATGTATAAGGAAGGAAGGGAAACAAGACGTCGAAGGAACATATTGAGATTAAAGAAGAGGAGTTTTTAGCTGTCTTATAGAAAATAAAGATAGCCAAATCCCCAGAGCCTGAGATGATAGTCCTTCCAACTTTGAGAGGGACGAGTGTAGAAATGTCAGGGGCCCTTGTTCAGGTGCCAATGGATGGAAGGGTAATGCATGCTGTACCGCAGTTTACAAAAACGCTCCAAATGTAAACTAGGAAAGCAGGGAATTACAGGATGATGAGCCTGATATCAGAGTAGGCTTATTATTGGAGGCTGTTCTGAGAGATTGGATATGCACGATGGGAGAGCCAAGGGATGTTTGTCAGCATGGTGGTATGCGTGGTACACTGTGTTTTCGAAACTTATCGAGGTCTTCGAGGAGGTTACCAAGAAAGTAGACGAAAGAAAGGTTGTGGATGTTGTCTATATGGACTCTAGTAGGGCCTTTGACAAGATACCACACGGGAGGTTCAGAGAAAATGTATGCATGGAAAGATTGTAAACCGGATTCGAAATTGGCTGAAAGGTAGTAGACAGAGGGAGGTAGATGATGGATTCTCAGACAGGTGGCCTGTGATTCGTGGTGTTCATTATGGACCATCGCTGGTGCTATTCTTGTTTGATGTGTCTATCAGTGTTCTAGGTGGTAATGTGGTTGACCGTTTTGTCGGGTTTAAGGAATTTAATTATACGGAAATATAAACAAGTTAGGACTTTATTCCTTAGCGTTTGGAAGAATGATGGGAGATTAGATAGACGATTACAAAACTATTAGATGTGTAGACAGAGTAAATGCATGGAGAAGTTCCCCACATAGATTAGGAGAGATAAATACCATAGGACATGGATTTAGGGTGAAAGGAGAAGGATTGGGGTGAATATAAGTGTGAATATTTTTACTCATAGAGTCGTGGCAGCGTGAAAGAAGTTGCCATTGACGCTGTAAATGCGGAATCACTCTTACATACTTACATTAGATGAGAGTGGTCTTAATGGTGATGGAATGGTGCAGATCAGTGGGACTAGAGACATGATGTTTTCTGCACAGACAGGAAGGGCCGATTGGTATGTATTCTGCGATGTTGTGTTGTATGGTTCTATGACATATCATGATCGCTAGGGGGCGGTCTCTTCTGCCTACCTCATCTGAAACCTATTTCTGCAAACACATACGCAATTAATGAAGATAGACAAATAATCTGTTACAGAAAATTGAATTGCATCATGGAAGAGGATGGTGAGAACTGCTTGAAGTTATATATTATATTTATTCAATGTTAAATTCCCGATATTCTCCTATATGAACATTATTGTGTCTGGAAACATTGTTAACGTCTTTGACTATTGTTTAAGATATAACTTAGCTTCTACATAATTAAGTCTCGCTGTTCTGATGCTGTCACTAAACGGGTTCTTTCCAATTATGTTCGAGTTAATGTCCAAAATGTCAAATTGAACTTTATTCCACCGTTCGATACCAAATATGTCAGTAGCTCGATCAGTCTTTTCATCATACAAATTCTTCCACCGTGATAACAATTAAGAACAGAGAGGAGATGGTGAATGTGGGAGAACGATCAAAGATTTTCCAGTGGGGCACTGAGAAGAGCGAGAGAGAATATGTTTGAAAACATTTGCTGGAGACTGTGCGCATTACACTTATTTGTCTGGATCAACCTCTATCTTCCATTTCCCGGTCCACGTCTGCAACTGAATCATTTTATTTTCTAGTATTTGATGGCTTTGTACACTGTCTACTGCTCCTCCATTCTTTGTGTCACCCGCGAACTGACGGAAACACGCAGTGACGTTTCCATCCAGATCCATTTTGATCGAGGTCACGAATAGAGAAGATCCAACACATATCCCAGCAGATCGCCACGTGTTGCGAGCTTCTATCCAGAGGAGGATACTGACATTCTTCTCTCCAGCTTCGGTATGCCTTTCTGTGTTTAATACAGTCCAGCAATTAATCATAGATTTCATACATCGGCATCTGCAGTACCAACCGACCATAGAGACATTTGCCAATTTGTACGTTATTGCACCATGAACGTTACTTTCAGACACTTCGGTGTCTTGCTGAACAAACGTGCCCATTCCGGGTTTTCCGGATGATAAACCTTTTCAGTTCATCACAGATTTCCTTTTTGTTTTCCATATTAATGCAGTCAGTCCTCTCCTCTTGTATGGACCACAAGGGCTTTGACCCAGCTGAACTATGCACTAACAACCCGTCTTCAAAATGGAGTTTTCCCACAAGCAATCCAGCTTGTCCTGTTCTAGTCCCAGGTGCTGCTGCTGAACTGTAGACCTGTAACTCAATTCTCTCCCCATCAATCTCTCTCTCCCTCCACCTCCCTCTCCCTCTGTCTCCCTCATACACTCACAAAGAGCACACACACACACACACGCACACACACACACACACACACACACACACACACACACACACACACACACACACACACACACACACACACACAAACACACACACACACACACAGAGAAAACCATAAGACCCTTTAACAACACACTCAGACAGACTGCCGCATTGGGCCTAACATTCTGATTTCGTTCATTTGTTGTTTTCCAAAACATTATCCATTACTGCACTGCATGTACAATTAACACCTAATTGTGAAGTCTTCATGGGAATTCTTTAAAGTTGTGCAAAACCACTCGGAGCCTGGACTGTCTGGCTTGAACAGAGCTCCAGCATTTTCAATGAGATCCGATTCAAAGTGTTTGTATATAACCTACCTTTAATAAAAACCTACCACAATTAATCTCCTATAAAACATATCTATATACTATAGAAAATATAACATGATTTATATACAATATATACAATATAAGATATAACATAATTTGTCACACCCTGAATATTTGAAATTTACCTCTGTCAGAATTCGAATGAAATAGAATATTAATCCTGCATCGGGCAGGCTTTGTAAAGAAACAGAAGCATAAAATATTATTTCGAAGCTTGGAATGCAATGATTGACCAAAAATCCAGATCATCCTAGTGTTTAGTGTGGAGAGAAGTGACTGGACAGAAGGAACACTCTGATCCTCCTCTATTGTTGTTTGATAATCCGTGTCACCAGATACTGATCGGTCCATGAGATAATGTAGCTTCATTTAAATAGCGTACAGATGCATTAATTACTTCCAGTTTGCACATGACAAAGCGATGGACAATAAAGCGCGATTACCCAGTACTTATGTTCTTCTCTTGGCCACATTTTCTGTGCTATCTCAGTATGAAGTGTTTGCCATACACCGGATTTGGATAAATCATCTGTCAACATTTCAGCTAACTGGAACACTATGCTCCAGCTTCTTAGCTCGAGCATAAATACAACAATCGACACCGCTCTCCCAAATAGTTCAGGGAGTATTTTCTCCGTGCATTGATCTATCCATTTACTAGAATGAAGTAATTAATGCATCTGTACTCTATTTAAATGCAAGTACATTATCTTATGGACCAATCAGTATAAGGTGACACTCCTGACGTGCGGAATCTCCTCCGGACCCGAATTGCCACTAATCTGCGACTGTCCGTGAGTGCAATAGAAAGCAAAATGAAGCAGAAAGGAAACAAAAGTGACAGTAACCCATTGATACTCAAGGTAGGGTGTAGTTTCACAGGTGCTCTCTGGGAAAATTATGGTGGAGCGTGGGATTATTGTGCTGGGGTGGGATTATTGTGGTTGGGAGTGGAAATATTGTGCTAGGGGTGAGAATATTGCGATGGAGAGTGGGAATATTATGGTATGAGTGAGAATATTGTGGTGGGGAGAGGTAATATTGTGCTGGGGTGTGAATATTGCGGTGGTGCTTGGAAATATTGTGCTAGGGTGGGAACATTATGGTGGGGCATGGAGTTATTATGCTGGGGTTGGGAATATTGTGGTGGGGCTTGGAGATATTTTGGTGGGTTGGGAATATTTTGGTTGGGCGTGGGGATATTGCAGTGGGACGTGGCAATTTTGTGGTGGGATCGGTAAATTGTGGTGTGGTGTAGAAATGTTGTAGTGGGGCGTGAGAATATTGTGGTGGGTGTGCGGATATTAAGGAGGAGCGTGGAATATTGTGGTCGGGCGTGGAAATAATGTGGTGGGTATGGAAATATTGTGGTGGGGCTGGGGAATATTGTTGAGCGGCGTAGTAATATTGTGGAGGGACGTGGGAATATTGTGGTCGAGCTTGGGGATATTGTGGTGGGGTGGTAATATTGTGGAGGGGCGTGGAATATTGTGGTGAGGTGTGTTTATATTGTTATGGGGGTGGGACGTGGGTGTATTGGGGTGGGGCGTGGGTATGTTGTGGTAGGGCATGGGGATATTCTGGTTGGACGTGTGAATATTGTGGTGGGACGTGGGGATATTGTGGTGGGTATTCCGATATTCTGATGGGCCGTTGGAATACCGGGCTGCGGTTGAGAATATTGTATTGGGACGAGAAAACATTTTGATGAGCAATAAAAAGGATGGTTTGAAAAAATAAACTCAACATATTGGTGTGAAAAATTCGACATGGCAACAGTGTGAGTTAAAAACCATTTTGGTAACTTCTAAGTAAAATTACTGTGTTCTTTTTATTTTCATAATTCGTGTTTAAGCTCTGCCGATATTTCCCAATTATTTCCCCATTGTTAGTCTTATTTTATCCTTGCTCTTTCTGACAGGTCATCCCTAATGATCTAATTGGCGACCAGGATTCCAAATGATCTTAACAATCATGTCTCCTTCCAGACCCCTTTACCTTTTCAGTTCAATAGTGAGTGAGGTGTGTATCTGCATGCACTAGCGTATACCTGGGGGTGAGGGGTGGGGGTGTCCGCCCTCGGTGCCAGCCTGAAGACGATGCCAGCCTGAGTACGATGCCAAGATCGGAAATAATAGGGACCCAGAGTAACAGATTATATAGAGGTGGTTTGGGAGGAATTGTAAGAGTAGCCTGCACACAAACATTTTAAAATACAAAATATTTCCACGACTTTTGCAGAATGCATTTTGAAGGAGGCAACAAAGTATCGACAGCAGCTTGCCTGGGAGAGCATGTGATCTTTGTAGACAGAGAAGAACTGTTTTGGTCTCAGAGAGGGAGGGTGTGAAACAGAGAGAGGAAAATCCAGATGGTCAAAGTCGGAAAACTTTGGAAGTCTGTCTGGTCGAAGGAGAGAAATGGTGGTGTGAAAGGTGTCCTGAAAGAAACACGATCATCTGGATAACCCTGAAGAGGTCAAGGTTTATCAGCAAAACTGATTGAGAACGAATCAGTTTTGGATGTCCTGGAAAAAGAATCCTCTCTGAAAACCAGAAAGAACCATCCTGAGTGGTAACCATTTGCCTGTTCAGCACTAAAGCCTGGTGAACTTGGTTAATGCTAAATTCTATGTACAGTACAAGAATTGCCTGCAACCAGTGAGACTGGACTGTGATTAAAAGAGCTTTTGTAATAATTAAATATACATTATACACACCTGCTCTTCGTATTAGAGGGGGGGGGGATTAGTAGTTAGGTAGGATAAATAATAAGTTAAAATTTAATTATGTAGTTCAAATATAATTAAAAGCTACTTTTGTTTAAGTAACCCCATGTTGTTGTGCTTATTTAATGATGCTGGGTTTTTGGGTCCTCTGGACTCCGTAATACCAGAAAGAGTAAATGAGGAAACGCGTGCAGTTTTGATGCACTCGACGTGAAAAAATGTCAGGACCCATGCTGGTGTTTTTATTCATTTCTTTTCATGGTCAGTATTCTTCCTTTGATTCAATCATTACTTTTGTTTCATCTTTCAATTCTAAGACATGATAACATATTGATTAATCTGTTTCTGGGAATCACGCAGTTATATTAATATGCTTCAGCCCTGTGGCATATTCATAATGGACAAACCAGGCAAGTAAAGTGGTTGTCAATATTAAGAGGTGTTCTTGAAGTTTGGGGTTATACCTGATGTATGCGACCAACGTGCACACTTTTTCCTAATACGCCCACAGGCTATGACAAATGAAACAATGAATGCAAACCGTCTTGATGCTCATTTGAGGGAGAAACGTACTAACCGTGCCAATTCAAAATTGGGATATTTTAAATCACTGAAAGAGAAGATTGAAAATAGATCTAAAATCACTTCATTATTTGCTGCACTAACTAAAGACTTGAAAGAACCCTTGAAGCGAGCTATGAAAATTACCTGCTGAGTTACTCTATGGATAATTTTGAGGAACAAAATACTTTGCACAAGCAACTCCAAGCACCAAAGGTGACGCTTGTTGATGCAAAAACAAAGATATCTGAAAATATGTGTGAGGTAAATAATGCTGCTACATTCGTGATTCTTGGCCGCTTGTAAATGTTGGCTACCGACTTCAATGATAGATCTTGTTATTTAAAGGCAATGGATTTTTCCTCTTTGTTAGCTCAGCCATTGATGGTGGACATGAGTGAAGTTCCACTGCAATCCCAAGAGAAGTTATCGGAGTTGCAACGTGATGAATCTGTGAAAACTCTGTTCAAGGTGAAAGGAATCATGATGTGGCCGTCTAAGGAGATTTTAAGGAAAAACTGGACTAATTTAGCAAGAGAAATATTGATGTTGCTCTCCATTGCAGGCAAAATCTTCACTAGGATTCTACTAAATAGAATAATACCTAGTGTCGCCGAGAATATTCTCCCAGAATCGCAGTGCGGCTTTCGCGCAAACAGAGGAACTACTGACATGGACTTTGCCCTCAGACAGCTCCAAGAAAAGTGCAGAGAACAAAACAAAGGACTCTACATCACCTTTGTTGACCTCACCAAATCCTTCGACACCGTGAGCAGGAAAGGGCTTTGGCAAATACTAGAGCGCATCGGATGTCCCCCAAAGTTCCTCAACATGATTATCCAACTGCACGAAAACCAACAAGGTCGGGTCAGATACAGCAATGAGCTCTCTGAACCCTTCTCCATTAACAATGGCGTGAAGCAAGGCTGTGTTCTCGCACCAACCCTCTTTTCAATCTTCTTCAGCATGATGCTGAACCAAGCCATGAAAGACCCCAACAATGAAGACGCTGTTTACATCCGGTACTGCACGGATGGCAGTCTCTTCAATCTGAGGCGCCTGCAAGCTCACACCAAGACACAAGAGAAACTTGTCCGTAAACTACTCTTTGCAGATGATGCCGCTTTAGTTGCCCATTCAGAGCCAGCTCTTCAGCGCTTGACGTCCTGCTTTGCGGAAACTGCCAAAATGTTTGGCCTGGAAGTCAGCCTGAAGAAAACTGAGGTCCTCCGTCAGCCAGCTCCCCACCATGACTACCAGCCCCCCCCACATCTCCATCGGGCACACAAAACTCAAAACGGTCAACCAGTTTACCTATCTCGGCTGCACCATTTCATCAGATGCAAGGATCGACAACGAGATAGACAACAGACTCGCCAAGGCAAATAGCGCCTTTGGAAGACTACACAAAAGAGTCTGGAAAAACAACCAACTGAAAAACCTCACAAAGATAAGCGTATACAGAGCCGTTGTCATACCCACACTCCTGTTAGGCTCCGAATCATGGGTCCTCTACCGGCACCATCTACGGCTCCTAGAACGCTTCCACCAGCGTTGTCTCTGCTCCATCCTCAACATCCATTGGAGCGCTTTCATCCCTAATGTCGAAGTACTCGAGATGGCAGAGGTCGACAGTATCGAGTCCACGCTGCTGAAGATCCAGCTGCGCTAGATGGGTCACATCTCCAGAATGGAGGACCATCGCCTTCCCAAGATCGTGTTATATGGCGAGCTCTCCACTGGCCACCGTGACAGAGGTGTACCAAAGAAAAGGTACAAGGACTGCCTAAAGAAATCTCTTGGTGCCTGCCACATTGACCACCGCCAGTGGGCTGATAACGCCTCAAACCGTGCATCTTGGCGCCTCACAGTGTGGCGGGCAGCAACGTCCTTTGAAGAAGACCGCAGAGCCCACCTCACTGACAAAAGGCAAAGGAGGAAAAACCCAACACCCAACCCCAACCAACCAATTTTCCCCTGCAACCGCTGCAACCGTGTCTGCCTGTCCCGCATCGGACTTGTCAGCCACAAACGAGCCTGCAGCTGACGTGGACTTTTTACCCCCTCCATAAATCTTTGTCCGCGAAGCCAAGCCAAAGAAAAATTTAGTAGAATGTGGTTTCAGTGCTGCACGTGATTTGCTACAGGTTAAGAGAAATTACAAAACGTGGAGATTTAAGTTTGAAACTAACAAATTTAGTCCCTCAAATCAAAAGAAATCTGGAGCCAACGACAGGGGTGAGGTTCGATCTGAAGTGACAGTTGAATGTGTAAAAAAAAACATGTCTTCCCGTGTATTCCCGACCCAATTGCATTGAAATTCACTTGCAGTGAATGAATTAATGAAAACTTATTTTGTATATATGACTTTTCCCACTAATGGTTAGGCATACATGTTATTGAAAAATGAAAGCGGGGTCTATACAGCAAAAGTGTTGCGAAACACTGCTCTAATCCCTCTCCTCATCTCTTGTGGGTTGCCTTGCAGCCGATCACATAGTGCATTCATCAACAGGCTGATGTTAAAGGCAATCTCCAAGGTTTTCTGCAAATTGTATCTATCTTCAGATCCAGAACAAACTCAATTACCCCGATCTAGCTGAATATTAACATCGGCAGGATTCCCGTCATGTTGCCATTCAAACACGCCTTGTCTATTTGCTGTCAACTGTGTATTTTAATCCTCGCAATGTTCAAACTCGATCCACAAATGTTCTTTATCTTCTTACCTTACGCACATCCACCAACAGGTCAATGCTTTTCCTCAGCAACAGATCCAAAAGGACCCTATATTGTAACCAGCCGAGGTTTTTGATACACCTCAACCTTGGATATTAAGCTCCCAATAACATCCACCCTTCAGCTTCGACTCCACGGTGACCATGCAATTATATCTGCCAATGTGCATCACAACTTCATAGACATCCGCTTTATGTCTAATGCTGCCTGAATATAAATGCAAATACTTTAGCCCATTACTTGCTGCTTTTGACTTTGTCTCCCTATTGAATTTTCACTCATTCCATTGGCTGCAACTCTTCCCCAAATGGCTGGTCCTCCACACATACTCCCTATCAGCTGTCCGTGTTTATGGGCCAACTGCATGGTCTTCATCACTTTGGGTTCCATTCCCTACCAGTCAGGTTTAAAGAGCGCAAACAGAATAAGCAATCCCTCCTGACTGGATATTGTTTCCTCGTGAGTTAAGTTGCAACACGTCCAAATTTTCCAGGTGAACCCTTGCCGGGGAGAGGACCCAGTGATGTAAAGTTTAAAACTCATCCCACTGCGCCAAGATCAACTTGTAGCTATCCTTTACCCTTAGGAATATTCCTACCCGCTCAGCTTCAGCCTGAACCCGACACCCAGGAGGAAACACAATATCCTAGAATCCCTGATTATCCTCTCCTTTCACTTGACTGCCTTTTAACTGATTTCACAATTCCCTTCTCAGACTCAGATGCCACTATTGTGCTATTTATCAGGCTTCCTCCAGGCCCAGGAGGGTCATCCACCTCAACAAAATCCAAATAATATACTTGTTAAATGGAATGGCCAGCAAAGTACTCAGGTATAGATAAAGGTAAAGTTTCCCTTATTGCGAATTTAACATAAATGATTTTTAACTTTTATTCCTACTTTAAAGCAGGCCGAGAGTCGCCAACAAGTCTTGTATTCCTCACAGTACCCTACAGCACCTTCTGTACCTAGGCTGACTCTCCACCAAGTACCCACCAGGAAGCCGGCTTAGCTTCTTATCCTTTCAACTTTCCCTCTGACATACCCATCTGACATACCCCATCTTATCAGGTGTGATTGCATCCTTGTCAATACTGTCAAGCACCTCCTCAGCCTCCCGAATAATCGTGAGTTCATCCATCTTATCAGATACTGGACTCTGGAGCCTTAATCAATTTAATGGGAGAACACAATGGGCGTAATAACATCAATGGGAGAAAATGAATGGTTGACATATTGTTCCTAACCGAGAGTGCAGAGGAGACACAGCAGCACATGACACGAGCGTGGGGAGGGTTGACCATGGAGCAGTGGGCAATTGGTGAATTATGGAGAATGAAGATTGATTGAGAGATAGATAAAGTTGGAGGTGGGATGCGGAAACATTAATTGACAGGCGCCTGATAAAGGAGCCGACGCGCAAAAGAAAATAAATGAAACACGAGAAGGAAGAAGCAAAACACGGGGTGAAATGTGAGAACCCTATTGGAAAGGGCAAGCTTCAATCGAAGGCTGCAGATTGTTGAATCTGACACTTAGATCATTGAAAAATGTGCGCTGAAGAAGGGATGAGGCAAGAGGTGAACAGCAAATTACACTGGGAGGAATCGCAACCGGATTCTTAAAGGCGACGTTGAAAAGAGAATGGATCGATTTAGGGGAGATTTTACGAAGCATCTCTGTGATGGCAAACACGAGCTCAGGGCCACATGCAGTTTCAAACCCGCTTCCCATATTAACACAAACGTCTTCATCTTTTACCCCACTGTCAGGGTGAGTCTGAACAGCTCGCATCCTGCCTTATTGAATTCATTAGAAATGGTAACGAGTTCGGACATCCACACGTGGCTCCTTTCACAGATACGCTTCAGAAGTCGTGATTTCCGAATTCTTCCCCTTTTCGAACACTACACCATCCTTCAGCCGTCCATTCACACCAACACTCCACATTCTTTCCTTCTCCATCCATACTTAAATAACAGCGGACACCACTAGTCGTCTCAAGATTTACCTCCTCCTTTTCCTGTTACCTCTCTATCTTGGAGACTGCCTTTCAGATATATATCCCCCTCTGGACACCAATCCTCTCCATCACCCGTCGTGCTTCACCAGTTTCCAGCTAAGATATATGGAAACGTCTTGTCTAATCGTGTTCACCATGGACTCTTTATACTAGTTATGTCATCTCTGCCCATCTAGAATCTAGAAAGCGGACATTTCCGGATCGCGGAGGAAGCAGTTTCTTGCATTGATGGTGCAGGACTGGTCGAGGAGCTCCAGCAGTTTATAATGCCTTCTTCTTCAGCACATGTATTTTTATTCCACGCTGATAAAAGAGGGGGATGTCCGGAATGAGTAAATATGCTCACCTTGTCGTATTTAAAAGAAATCTATAACCCAGAGATTTACAATTTGAATCCCCTAATATCATAATAACGTCTACACCTTGCGGATCTCTTGACGGATTGTAGCAGCATTTTAAATGGACGAATAAATTTCTGGAAATAAAACAGATATATCACCGGAATTGAATTGTTGGACGAGTTTCCACACTCAAATAACGTACGGTCACCAACGGAAATAAAGGCAACAGATGCTCAATCACGTTGGTGTTTCCTTTAATGATATCTACAAAACACACAAACATTTTCGACCATTTATTTGTAAATTCCCAACAGTGGTTGTAATAGCAAGTGGAGTTAATGACAAATATATCCATTTAATGTAAAGACATATTTTACCCCATTCTTCAGCTGTTTTCTGAATGCACTCTGTCACAATGTATAAATGCACGTGTTGATACAGGTACAGAGAAATTGCAACATGAATCCATATTTCTGCAGGACATATGTCGGGGTATTCAAGTATTTGTCTGTGTAAAAATAATTTTGAACTGGCCATATCAAGCCAAATATGGTAAAGAGGAATCCACAACAAAATAAAGTTGATTGACGGAGCGATCAATAAAATCATTGACTTCTTCCGATTATCCACCTCCGAATCTCTGCAAACCACTATTGTTTCAGAGGCTCCGATGCAATTTATTTACATATATAATATGATCGATTGTTAAAGCATTGGAAAATACAATTAAACTGAAAGGCAACAAAGCGGTCATGATGCGGTTGAACACACGGCATGCCTGGAATAGGGGTGAAGCGACAAAATCAGCGTTTATATAGCAGTACCAATGAACGCGGTCAATAACATAGAGCGGTTTCACGGTAAAATAGCAGGCAACAAACCTGGAACAGGTTGCTATCGGCACCATGACTCTCAGCACTGCCCCCGTTCTCTCGGTGCAATGACGTTCTTTCAGCTTTTGACTACAAATGGGGATGGAGTGATCGAACGTAAAAGCAACAGGAAGCCAAACTGAAGCGTCCATGGCTGAATGCCTCAAGAGAAGGCTTAGAGTGCATATCAGAGTTATAAGCAAATAACGGGAATAATGATAGATTTTATTTATTTGATCGAACAGAACGCTAGACACAACGCTTATTAAATCTGCCATTGCCATACCAGTCAAGTAACGAGCTGAGCATTTGGAGAGCCCACATTTTCCACGTGAGAGAATCACAATCACAATTAAATTACCTGAAACGAGGAGAAAAATAAAAGATAGTTAAATAGATGTCAACCTGACCTGTTTTAATTGGTGCATCTGGCCCATCATGTACCCTGTCTCAATCCATTCTTTGTCCGGCAGGTTGGCTGACAATCATTGAGTGTAACGTCAGCTGCCTCGGGCTCCGTTTGTCTCCTAGAGGTGTGAGAACGGGGAACTGGAGCGGAGGTTGCGCCACATGTTCCAACTGTTTTGAGCACGACTCTGAAGTATATAGCTTTACCCGATAGCCGATACTCACTGCAGAGTTATTCCTCCGTGGGGATCTGAAAATGCTGGGTGCATTGATAATGGGTACAAGGTGTGGTCAGAAATCTTGTGTTTCTTCAGGATTGGAGCCTTTACCAAATGGAATCTTAAATATAAATATCAAGCTGGCAAGAGCACACGGAACGAATGAGAGTGGGCTACTAACGTTCTTCAAGTAAATATGGGGACGTGAGGGGCTGGTTCCATTTGCCACGTCGGAGGTAAATTGGAAACGTAAAGGAAGAGCCGTGGTGTAATTCACAGCTGTAATGTTTCAAGGTTTCTTCGAAAGACTCCAATACATGGACACATATTTCTCAGCCTTGCGTTGTAAAGCGGAGCAAAGTAAAATGCTGGAACAGAATCAGGTTTAGCACGGACCTTGCTGCTGACATGAATGAATGAACCTTCAGCAGAAGGTTGAATAGAGAACAAAAAAGAAAATATGAGAAGATCGAAGCTTGAGCATTCTGAAAATGTTTCATCCAGAGCCTCATCTTCTGTAAGGGATATCAAAACGATTTTCTGCAGTGCAGCAGCACAATCTGAAGGATGGACATGACGGACAAGTAACGTACAAGGAATCTCCACCACTGTCAGCAGTGGGAAGTAAATGGACGAAATTTAGTAGATGGCGGTATATCCCATTTTCCGTGCGAGATAATGATCAATGTAAAGAAGGTTCAAATGAGCAGGTTTAATGGGTATTGTATCATCACCCTCTTATATAAGTAAAACAGAGTCCACCGATACCATTAGCGTGTCCCTGCCGTTTATCACACCAGGCTTGTCTCATTGACAAACACGTAAACTATTTGTTCCTCCATCGGACAAGGTTCAATGATAGACAATCGTCAGTGGAGACGACGAGAATATGTTTTTCCTGTTGTTTGTAACATATTTTAGAAAAGGCTGTTATATATTTTCCCAGAACCCCGATCGAGAGGGGACGCACATGGGAAGTTTATTGAGATTTTTAGGGGGAGCTATTTCAACTTTAGCCCAACTCGGAGGTGGTGTAACATCTATCATTTTATTAACAAATTTTAATTGGGCAGTCTTATAATAATTCTGAAATGATGTTGAAGTCCATCTAAAGCATATTTCAGAGTCAATTTCTGCAATGCTACGCAAGCTAATTTTCCTTTCCACAACATTTCCCTTACCGTCGTATACATTCCAAGTTAAGTTTCCAAAAGAACGTGCGCACCATCATATTTAAAAGATTTCAATATATCAGTGATTTAGAATTTGAATCCTCGAATATCATAATCATGTCTACACCTTTCGGTTTCAATAACGGAATGCAGCAGTATTATAAAAACTCAAAAATAATTCTGCCAACAAAAGAGCAAAATCTCCGGAGTTGAATTGTTGAACTGTTTTCCACATTCAAATAATGTTCTATCATCAATGGAAATAGAGGCACAGATGCTCACTCATGTTGGTGCATCCTTTAATGATATCTATAAAACGCACGTTGATTTAAGACCATTTATTTTTAAATTCTCAACAGTGGTTGTAATGGTAAGTGCATTTAATAGTCAATGTTAAGTCCAGAAATATTTTACCCCATTCTCCAGCTGCTTCCTGAATACCCTCTGTGACAATGTATAATTAACACGTGTTGGTACAGGTAGTGAGAAATTGCAACATGAATCCACATTGCTGCAGGTCATATGTCGGAGTATTCAAGTATTTGTCTGTGTAAAAATAATTGTGAATGGGCCATGTCACGTGATTAATGGTAAAAGGAATCCAGAACAAAATAAGATTGATGGATATAGTGAACAATAAAATCATTGACTTCCTCCGATTTTCCACCTCCGAATTTCTCTGCAACCCATTATTGTTTTGGAGTATCCGACGCAATTTATTTACAAATTTAATATGACTGAATATTAAAATATTAAACAATACAATGAAACTGATAGGCCAAAAATGTGTTGTGATGCAGTTGAACACATTATATGCTTCGAAGAGGTGAGAAGAGACAAATCCATTTTTTTTTCAACTCAGTAGCATTGCAAGCGGTTAGAGACTTAGAGCGGTTCATACTCTGTGTGTGTGTGTGTGTGTGTGTGTGTGTGTGTGTGTGTGTGTGTGTGTGTGTGTGTGTGTGTGTGTGTGTGTGTGTGTGTGTGTGTGTGTGTGTGTGTGTGTGTGTATGTGTGTGTGTGTGTGTGTGTGTGAGAGAGAGAGAGAGAGAGAGAGAGAGAGAGCGAGAGAGAGCGAGAGAGAAGCTATGGTAATGACTGTCAATTATTCTTTGTTAAGTTTCTTCCACAGATTCCTCATAACTAATAATTAAATACTAAAAATGGAAACACCCAGCATATTTTCCGTTTAATTCATCATCCTCGTTTATATTCATATTGTTTGAATTCTACAGCTTCAGGTATTATTCGCCATAAGGGGGCGTGTGAGGGGATTATAACCCACAACGTCCAAACTTTGCTTGAAAGATATTTATTTTTATTTCATATCTCTTGGTTACATAGTTCCTTCCCAGGGAAGTTCGTTTTTTTTTAATTGATGACTCCAGCCTAATTAATAGCAATGTGCCCTTTATTTATAAGGGTAAGAAACAGCATCTACCCAATTGCATTGAATGCCACATTCGGTTCTGCCGACGTGACGACTCGAAGAAATCATGATTACCCTTCTCTCGGGTGATCTAACACTATGCCAGGGACGTTAATATTGATTGAAATGAGGCAGGTACTATTTCAGGAAGGCGATGATATGGTAACCTGCTGAAATCCATTGCTATAAATCTAGGGTGTTTGAATGGTCACCGGAATTGTTTCGGCTATAAACGATGGATAAAAAAGAGATCCCTACTTTTACTTGATTGGTTCGAAACCTGTTCCAATAGGGATCCTGACGACAACGCTCATTTTGATAACAAAATAAATGTTTGGACATCTCGTGTATCTTTTTGCATACTTTATTTCTCATAGTTTTAAAGAGATATTAGTGATCTGGTTAAGAAGGTCTATAACAGATACAGGGAACAAGGAGCAAATGAGGTACGAGAAGAGTATATGAAATATAAGGAAATATTTAAAAAGAACATTAGGACGGCAAATCATTATTGTCGGCTATTCTGAGAGATCAGATATGTGCGATTGGACACCCAAGGGATGATTGTTTGCATGGTGTTATGAGTGGTAGATTGTGATTTACGAATCTTATCGAGGTCTTCGAGGAGATTGCCAAGAAAGTAGACGAAATAAAGGCGGCTATGTATGTTGTTTACATGGACTCGAGTAAGGACTCTAGGAAAGATAACACATGGGAGGTTCAGAGGAAAAGAATCCATGGAAAGATTGTAAACCAGATTGAAAATTGGCTGAAAGGTAGAAGACAGAGGGAGGTAGATGGTGCCTTCTCAGAGTGTACGCCTGCAAAATGTGATATTTCTCATGGATCAGCGCTGGTGCTATTCTTGTTTGTTTTCTTTATCAATGATCTAGATGATAATGTGTTAAATTGGACCGGCAAATTTGCTGATGACATGGATGTTGCCGGTTTTCAGTAGTAGAAATACAGGGAAAATATAAAGAGGTTAGGACTTTATTCCTTGGAGTGTAGAAGAATGAGGGGAGATTAGATAGATGTTTAAAAAATTATGAGGTGTGTAGACAGATTAAACACATGTAGACGCTCTCCACTTAGAGTAGGAGAGATAAATACCATAGTAAAATGTTTTAAGTTGAAGGGGGAAGGTTTAGGGCGAACATAATGGTGAACATGTTAACTCAAAGGGTCGTGGCAGCTTTCAACATGTTGCCATTGGAGCTGTAATTGCCAAATCACTCTTACATTCTTAAATTGGATGAGAGCGTTCTGAATAGTGATGGAACGGTGCAGGTCAGTGGGACTAGAGGCACGATATTTTCTGCAGAGTCTAGAAGGGCCGAATGGCATGTTTTCTGCGCTGTCGTGTTCTATGGTTCTATGATATATCATGATCGCTAGGGGGCAGTTTCCTCTGCCTATCTGCTCTGAATCCTATTTCTGCAAACATGTATCCTGTATTTATGAAGAAAGACAAATAATCTGTTACAGAAAATTGAATCGCATCATGGAAGAGAATGGTGAGTACATCATGAAGATATATATTATATTTTTTCGATATTCAATTCTAGATATTCTCCAATATGAACACGATTGTGTCCAGAACCACTGTTATCATCTTGTCTCGCTATTCTGATGCTGTAACGACCCTGTTGTTTCCAATTATCTTCGAGTTAATGTCCAAAATGCCAATTCGAACTTTATTTCACAATTCGATACCTATTATGTTAATATATCGATCAGTCTATTCATTATAAAAATACTTCCACGGTGATACCGATTAAGAACAGAGAGGAGATGGCGAAGGTGGGAGCACGATCAGAGATTTTCCAGTGGAGCACTGAGAAGAACGAGAAAGAATATGTTTTAAAACATTTGCAGTAGACTGTGCGCATACATTTGACCACTCACTTGTCTGTATAAAACTTTATCTTCCATTTCCAGGTCCATGTCTGCAACTGAACCATGTTATTTTCTGTTATTTGTTGGCTTTTTACACTGTCCACTGCTGCTCCATTCTTAGTGTCACCCGTGAACTGACGAAAACACCCAGGACCGTTTCCATCCAGATCCATTGTGATCGAGGTCACTAATGGAGAAGATCCAACACAGATCCATGCGGATCGCCACATGTTGCGAGCTTCTATCCAGAGGAAGACACTTCCATTCTAATCTCCAGCTTCTATATGCCTTTCTGTGTTTAATACAGTCCAGCCATTAACTATATTCTTCATACATGTGCATCTGCAGTACCAACCGACCATAGAGAAATTGGCTAATTTCTACATTATTGCCCCATCAGGGTTTTATTTTCAGTCGCTTCGGTGTCTTGCTGAACAATCTTCCCCATCAGGTTTTTCCGATAGATAACCTTTTTTTAGTCCACCACAGAGTTCCTTTATGTTTTCCGCATTTGAAGTGAAACATAATACAGTCAGTCCTCTTCTCTTTTATGGACCACAAGGGCTTGACCACGCTAAACTAAGCAGTCATAACCCGTCTTCAAATGGGGATTTTCCACAAGCATTTCAGCTTGTCCTGTTCTAGTTCCAGCTGCTGATGCTGAACTGTACAACTGTAACTCCATTCTCTTTCCATCACTCGATTTCGCTCCCCATCCCACTCTCTCTGTCTCCGTCATCCATACACAAACACACACACACACACACACACACACACACACACACACACACACACACACACACACACACACACACACACACACACACACACACACACACACTCACACACACAGAAAACCACATGAACCTTTTAGAACAGACATCTGTACTCAGACAAACTGCAGCACCTGACCTAACCTTCCGAGTTACTTGTTGGATAATCTTGAGAAACTCAATACATAGAACAAGCAAATCCAAGTAGCAAAGGTGACGCTCGTTGATGCAAAAACAAAGATACTTGAAATGCGCGAAAAGAATATTTCTGCAAAAATTTACTGTAAATACTATTGGTTAAATAAGTGTGAGGTAACTAATGTTGCTATAAATGTGATTTAATTAAAACTTATTTTAAATATATATCTTTTCCCACTCATATAGGGGCATAAATGCAAATGTTGTGGACCGACCTCAATGAAAGATTTTTGATTTAAAGGAAATGGATGTTCCCTCTTGGACAGCTTAGCCATTGCTGGTGGACTTCATTGAAATTCCACCAAGAGGTGTTATTAGAGTTGCAACATGATAACTCTGTTAAAAATCTGTTCAAGGTGAAAGGAAACATAATGTAAAGAAATACTGAACTGGACTACTTTATCAAGGGAACTAATGATACATTTCCCATCGTCTTATTTAGTAGAATGCGGTTTCAGTACTATCAGTAATTTGCTACATGTTCAGAGAAATTACAAAACGTGGAGATTTAAGGTTGAAACTAACAAATTTATTCCCTCTAATCAAAAGAAATCTGCAGCCAGCGTCATGGGCGATGTTTTCACTGAAGTGCCGAAAATTCTTGAATGTGTGTTTGTGAAGAACGACGTATTGAAATAGTAGTTGAATATGAAATATGTGTTCCCGAGTATTCCCGGCCGAATTGCTTTGAAATGCACTTGCAGTAAATGATTTAATTAAAACTTATTTTAAATATATATATTTTCCCACTCATAGAGGGGCATACATGTTTTTGAAAAATTAAAATGGGAACTATACGGCAAAAAAATATTTGACTTTAGCTTTTTCCAAACGTTATGTAAAAGATAACAGAAACATAGCATACAATATAATAATAGTCAGGAAATAAAATTCATTAGCATCCATCCCTCCCTCCCACCGTTACAGCCAGCTCCCTTAAGGGGAGCAACAAAAATATTAATTCTATATTTATTATTTAAATGTTAATAACGTTTCAAAGAATATCTGAATGCATATATTTCAAATACGGAGACCACGTACTAACAAAATAAAATTATCATGTAAAGTATAAGTAAATTTTTCGATAATAACACATATTTTCAATTCATTATGGGAACGTGCTATATTAATCTCAGTATCATCCTTCCAGGTACTAGCAACACATTTACGCGCTACTGTGTGTACCAAACGTACAAAAGCAATTTATCTTTTATCCAATCCCATTCCTCTTAACGAATATAACTTTCCAAACAAGAAATTCGTTGGATCCTACGGTAGTATAAAATTATATAATTTCTCCAAAACTGCTTTAATTCCTTGCCAACATAATTGAACTGTAACATAATTCCATACAGCATGTAAAATAGTTCCAATTTATGAACAATATCTAAAACAAGAATCCGAATTATTAAATGCATTTCTTTTAAACTTTTCCATGGTTAAATATAATTGATGTATTAATTATAATTAACCATTCCATATCGCACATTAGTCAATTTAACTACATTGTTTTGACACATATTCGCCCCATCTTCTTTAGGAAAAATAAATACTAAAGCACTCTCACATTTAAGGTCAGATTTCTCTAAATATGGTTTATCCGTATTATCTTGTAGCAAATTATACCTAGCTGAAATATAACCCTTTTTTGGTATAGAGAAAATCAAAGTATCAAATCTCGACAAAGTTGGTAAAATCATCTCTCTACCATAATTATCTGTTATCAAAGCCTTATGTTGATAGTATATAAACAAATAATTTACAGGTATATCAAACCTGTCTCTCAACTGATTAAAAGAAAAAAAAATGCGCCTCAATAGAAAATATTGTATTGTCTTTATACCTTTAAAATCCAAAATTTTCAAATGATTATTTAACATTGAAAAATAAATAAACTCTTTATTATACAATGTAGTTAAATAGATAATTTATCTTTCGAACCTACACCCTATTTGTTTACCCAAACCTTAACTAACTGTTTCAATATCGGCATATCTTATTGCTGTAACAAATTCGAGTTCCAACGATATAGAATTACACGCCATCTCCACATTAGCACAACTAGGAGGCTGATATAACTCCATCAATCTACTAATGAACTTCAACTGAGCCGCTTCATAATAATTTCGAAAATGTGGTAGTTGTAATCCACCCAATGTCTATGCCACGCCATTCGAACTAATCTATCTTTCCATAAAAAACTCTTGCACTGATTTATTCAAATCTTGAAAAAAAAACTCTTCGAATGGAAACAAGGTAGTGACTGGAATAAATATTTAATTCGAGGAAAATATTCATTTTAATACAGTTAACCCGACCAATCAAAGTTAATGGAAGATCTTTCAACTTAATTAAATCTGCTTTAATCCTTCTTAATATAGGAACATAATTTAATTTATATAATGATTGATGATTCGTATCCAAAAGCATACCTAAATAGTTAATTTTACTTCTCCACCTTAACTTGGTAATTGTTTTAAATTCAGAATAATCTTCCACTCCAACTAGTAAAATTTCACTTTTATTTCAATTAACTTTATATCGCTATAATTCTCCAAACTTCAACAAACATTCTTGCAGTTCTTTCAACGACCATTATGATTCCGTCAAATATACCAACATGTCATCCGCAAATAAGTTAATTTTATATTCTTCATTCTTAACTGTCATCCATCTAATGTCTTCATTTTGTCTAGTAGCCTGAGCTAACAGTTCACAAACCAAACAAATAAGGCTGGTGAAAATGGGCTGCCCTGTCGAGATGAACAAGTTAATTTAAACGGTAAAGAAATCTGTCCATTTCTCACCACCCTAGCAATCGGGTTCGTATATAAAGCCTTAACCCAACCAAAAAAAAGGATCGAATTTAAATTGCCCTAACAATTTAAATAAAAAAATCGCACTCAACCCTATCAAGAACATTTTCTGCATCTCATACAACAAGAATAGGATTGTTAAGTTGCTTTGATATGCATTGACCAAAGTAAATATTCGAAATATATTGTCTAATGCATTTATATTCTTAATAAAACCTGTTTGATCAATATGTACGAATTTAGGCAAATATTTAGGAAGTTTGTTAGCTAATACTTTCGCTATAATTTTAAGATTCACATTTAATAAAGAAATAGTTCTATATGAAGATACTTTTAATGGACCCTATCCTTTTATTTGGAATAATAGTTATTAAAGCACGAGAACATGATTCTGGTAACTTGTTGTCTTCAGTATCTTGATTCAACACCTCTCCAAATTTATTAGAAATATCATCATGTAAAAGTTTATAAAATTCCATAGGCTATCCATCGTCCCCTGGGAACTTTCCTTTTGGTATTTCCCGATTAGCTTCCTTAATTTCAAAATCCGAAAATGGAGATTTCAATTCCTGAACATCAATTCCATCTAATACCGGTAACTTTAATTTAGATAAGTAAGAGTCAATAGAACCATTATCCTGTTTCCCCTCAGAAGTATATATTTTTTATAAAATGAGCAAAACTGGTCATTCATTTCCTGAGGCTTATTTTATTATTGAATTCTTATTAACAGTATAAATGGTCCGGGATGCCTGTTCAGCTTTCATTTGCCAAGCAAGTACCTTATGAGCTCTTTCCTCAATTCATAATAACGTTGTTTAGATCGTTTAATTAAGTGCTCAAATTGATAAGTTTGGAAAGTATCATAACGCAATTTGAACCTCTCTAATCGAACATTCTATCTGTTACTCCTTCCGAAAGTCCTTCTCTAACTCAGCAATCTTATTTTCTAACTAAACTTTCTGCCACATATTGTTTCTTAACTTTTGTACGATAGCTAATGATCTGCCCTCTCAAATAAGCTTTTAAAGCATCCCATATTAAAAAATGACTAGCCACAGAATTAACATATTCAGTAACAAATAAAGAAATCTGCTCTTTAACAAAAGTAATAAACTCAAGTTTCTTCAATAGCATTACATAATACCTTTATCTAAACGACAGACATACTAACTCAGAACTTTCATAACAAAAAAGTAATAGCGAATGATCAGATATAATTCTAGTTTTAAATTTTGCCCTTAATACTCTACCTTGTAAATGTGCTGGTACCAAAGAAAAATCAATTCTAGAAGAAAACGAATCATGTCTCGAAGATTAAAAAGAAAAATCTTTCTCTGTATTGTTAACTTTTCTCCAAATATCCACTAAATTTAAATATTTTATTAACGCATTAATTTGTATTGCCATCTTTGATTTATTTATTCTTGTTTGGATTTGTATGCAATAAAGGGTCGAGAACGCAATTAAAAACACCCCAGCTAAAACATTTTCATTAGCTTGATCTAACAATAAAAATACTTCTGAAATAAAACGCTCATAATCAATATTAGGGGCCTAATTATATAACAAAGTGCAGTCAGTACTATTACTCAATGGCATTGCTCGGACATGTTTGACATCCTTTTTCAAACATTCCCCATAGCAAAACAGGGCTGTTTGGTGTAAAGAAAGCTACCTATTAAATGATGAAAATATTGTATTGGCCTAATTTGAAAAAAAAGTTGCTAAGGCATTTTTTAAGACCCGATAAATTTATCAAGTTGTTGCAAAACCTACTCAGTGTCCACTAGTTGCTCCTTTAAAACCGATTCCTATTTTGGAGATTTTTATGCAAACATTATAGTGGACATAAATCATGTTGTTTAATTTAACTAAAAACTGCAGATCATGCGTATTTCAACAGTTAGTTCATAATTTGGGAGATAAACAAATTCCATCATCTGCATCTCACTCAGAATCTCAAGGAACGTCGGAGAGGTACCATTCATATTATGATAACTATGACGAAGGCCTATTGTTGTGAGAATGAACAAATTTGTGATGGAAGTGCTCATTTACTTTTATTTGCTGTAAGGGAATTGGTACTAGAATCCTTAGATTTTAGGCATTTTGAATTACTATTTGGACATGACGTTAGGGGGACTTTAATATTTTTCAAATAACATTGTTAATGAGAATGTGCATTTGAAGTGTTAGATTATGTTTCACAATTCCGTGACTATTGGAAAAAAAAAGAGTTTAAGATTGTTAAGAAAGATTTGAAAGTGGTGCAAGATAAAATTGAGATCTGGAATGACAGAAAAGCGAGATGGAATTTTTAAACTGTGGGATAGTGTGTTAATTCCAATCTCAACAATTTATTATCCTCTGAGAGCAAATATTTCAGGATTTATGAAATAAAATCTACAGTAAACTAAGTTAGTTATGTGATTAAAACAGCTGATATGAAACGCAAAACACAGAGTTGCTGCGATAGCACGATAAAACGTTATTTTAAGAATGTGAATGTTAGCCGGAAATAAACTTCACCATAGGTCTTAATTGTATATAAAATTGCAACGGTTGCGCGTTATGAAACCATACAAGTTGACTCTTGTGAGACTCAATTTAAAGTAAAATTGTTTGTTACACTTTTGAATGAAAATCTTACTGTTAATTTAGCTCAGAGTGAATTTTTTCATGTTCAGGTGATTTCAGTTAGTTATGATGTTGGCCAAAGAAACCTGGAGACTGTTCAAGTTAAAGTTTAGACCATTTCTGAATTTCCTATACCCACAGGTAAGAAAGGTGACTTTTAGGAATAGTAGGATATTATAGGAAGTTCCGTATAAATGTTGATGACATTGCTATTCCCTTGACTAATCTTTTGAAGGAGAGTGAAAAGATTATTTTGAGAGCCATATGTCAGGAAGCATTTGACAAACTGGAAGACATATTACGTCACAAACCTGTATTTAAATCACAGTGATATTTGGAAGAAAAAAATGACTGCGAAGATATTGAACATCCAGTGGCTTTACATACATATATATATATATATATACATATATATATATATATATATATATATATATACACACACACACACACTTATCAAATTCAGTAAACATCAAAAAAAAATATTCTACTATTGACAAAGAATTGTTGTTGCAAGTATCATTTTGAAAGATATGTTTGCATTGACATACGACCTATTTTTTTTACACACTGATCATGAACAGTTGGTACTTTTGAGTCAATTTAAAAATAAGAAGAGTTGATTATTAAACTGGAGTTTAATTTTTGCAAAAAATGGGCTTGGTTTTAGCTCACATTAGTGTCAAAAATAAGGCCATTGATGATTGCCTCTGTATATGTTATAATTTCATGTACACTCTGCAATATTTCTTTATATTAAGTTGTTTAAGATTGTGAAACCCATCAAAACAAAATGTAGAGTGTAAGTTAAAAATATGAACTGTTACAAATTCAACATTTTCCTGTGTGAAAGCGCATGTATTGGATCTGTGATAATGTAAATACTTAAGGTACTGTTAAGCAAGATTGTCTATAGATAAGTCTTATGTAATGCAGTAGATTTTGAACAGGGTTACACACTACCATATAATACAATCAGAAATGTTACCATCTTTCTAAGTAATTAAGTCTGCAAGGAAAAGCTATGAACATCACATGGTTTCCTAAAAGCTGGAGCTGGAAACTATTAAAGACTTCAGGAAATGATCACATAGTGCACAAGAATTGAGACTGATCTCATTGATGATGGATGTCACGTCACGTGATGTTAGAGGACTAGAACTGAAGCAGAGAGGCATTTTTAATCAAGTGACGGCTGAAGAGACTGAAAAACCTCTGGAAAACCTCTCAAAAGAGAATAACCTCCAGAGTGAGTTTGGCATATTTTCTATATTGCAATATCGTTATGATAGGAGATACACAACATAATTGGATTTCAAATAAGTCAGACAACTTCCACCTACTCTTTTAAGCAAAGTGTGGCAGCCTCATGTGCTCAGAAAATGTTCACCCTTGTTTAAGAAATAACTAATCGTGAAGTTCACAACTTTGAGAAACAACTAGAAATTTGGAAAAACTTATGTAATATATATATCCCTGAAATACATCGCAACAAGAGACTTGTAAGTATAAGAGATCTGAAGATATAATGTTTAAATGTGTTTCATAATTACTTCTGAAGTACATTTTAAAAAGACCCTGAAGTTCCACAAATAGTTTCAAACTTGACTTTAGAGACACATATTTAAACTGAATTAGTTTTGGACTTTAAAACACACACACACACACACACACACACACACACACACACACACACACACACACACACACACACACACACACACACACACACACACACACACACGCCACACACACACACGCACGCACGCACACACGCGGCCACACCCACGCACACAAACACCCACACACACCCCCATACCCACACACTTACTCCAACACCCACACCCACACCCATACACCCACAACCACACCCATACACACACCCATTTACGTTTGTGCATAATGTGGTTAAATTTAGAGTTAAGTTTAGAGACACCTCCAACTTATGAAGCTCTACTCATAGACAACCACCCTCATCTCTTAAGGGGCCAATTTTGTCCCTTACTATCCTTTTACTCATAACATTCTTGTGAAATCCCTTCGAGTTTACATTCACGTTATCTCCGAAAGAAACCTCATGTCTTCTTTTTCCCGTCCTAATTTTCTTATATATTTCCTTACATTTTTTAATACTCTTCTAGTACCTCATTTGCTCCTTGTTGCCTGTACCTTTCATAGACCTTCTTAACCAGATCGCCAATATCTCTTCAAAACTTTGAGAAATAATGTATGCAAAAACAATACTTTGGCATTGACGGCTGGATCCCCATTGGAACAGCGATCCAACTATGGAAGTAAAAGGAGTGATCTCTCTCTGTCTATCGTTTATAGCCTAAATAATTCCGATGACCATTCATACACCCCAGATCTCCAGCAGTGGGTTTAAACAGAGTACCATATCATCTCTTTCCTGAAACAATACCCGCCTCATTGTAATCGACATTAACGTCCCTTGCAGAGTGTTAGGTCACACGAGAGAAGGGAAATCATTATTTCTGCGACTCGTCAGGAGTAGAAGTGCGGTCGGCAGAACCGAATGTGACATTAAATGCAATTGGGTAGATGCTATTTCATAACCTATAGATCAAGGGAACATTGCTATTAGTTAGGGTGGAGTAATCAATTAAACAAGCAAACTTCCCTGAGAAGGAACTACGTAACTAAGAGATGTGAAATAAATATAAATGTCTTTCAAGCAAAGTGTGAACGCTGTGGGTTATAAGGACCACATACCCCCCACCTCCTTTATGGCGAATAATACCTGAAGCTGTAAAATTTATACACTGTGAAAGTAAATGAGGGTGATGATAGCAGATAGCAGATGCTTTAAGAATTATTTTCCAGAACCCGACAGACTCAGGATCAGTACCCATGGATTGGAGGGTAGCTAATGTTACCCCACTATTTAAAAAGGGGTGTAGAGAAAAAGTGGAGAATTACAGGCCGGTGAGCCTTATATCAGTAGCAGGCAAAATGATGGAATCCATTATTAAGAATGTAATAGCGGAGCATACGACTAGCAGAGAAGAGATCGGACAGATTTAACATGGATTTACAAAAGGTAAATCATGCTTGACAAATCTATTGGAGTTCTTTGGGACGGTGACAGGTAAAATAAATGGGGGCAAGCCAGTGGATTTGCTGTACCTGAATTTCCAAAAGGCAATCGATAAGCTCCCACGTAAACGACTGGCATGCAAAATCAAGGCTCATGGGATTGGAGGCAAGGTGTTGATGTGGATTGAAAACTGAATGGCAGATAGAAGCCAGAGAGTTGGGATAAACGGCTCATTTTCTGAGTGGCAGACGTGACCAGTGGGGTGCCACAGATATCTGTACTGGGATCCCAGCTGTTCATAATTAATGAGTGGAGTGGATGTAATATCAAATTTGCAGACGACACTAAGCTAGGAGGGGTTGTGTCCACTGAAGATGGGGGTCAGGAATTCCAGTGTGATTTGGATAAATTGGAGGATTGGGCAGATACATGGCAAATGCACAACAATGTGGGTAAATGTGAAGTTATGCACTTAGGTAAAACAAACCGGAGTGCAGATTACTATTTGAATAGAAAATGATTGGGAGATGGGAAAGTGCAGAGAGAACGAGGGGCTCTTGTGTACCATTCACCGAAGGCGAGCATGTAGCTACAGCAGGCGATTGAAAAGCCAAATGGCATGTTGGCCTTTATACCAAGAGGGTTTGAGTATAGGAATAATGATACCTTATTGCAGCTGTACTGAGCCTTGGTGAGACCACACCTGGAGCATTGTGTGCAGTTTTGGTCGCCTTATCTGAGGAAGAGTGTTCTTGCAATGGAGGGAGTGCAAAGGCGATTCACCAGGCTGATACCTAGTATAACGTATGAGGAAAGATTGCACAATTTGGGATTGTGCTCGCTGGAGTTTAGAGGATTGAGAGGGGATCACATAGAGACATATAAAATTCTGGCAGGACTGGACAGAATGGATGCGGAAGGGATGTTTCTAATGGCGGTGGAGTCTAGAACCCGGGACCATGATTCGAGGATAATAGGCAAACCATTTAGAACCGAGACGAGGAGGGATTTCTTTATGCAGAGGCTGGTGAATCTGTGGAATTTGTTGCCACAGACAGCAATAGAGGCAAGTTCATTGAATATATTTAAGAGGGAATTAGACATATTACTTCAGTATAAGGGAATTAGGGGTTACGGAGTAAAGGCGGGGACGGGGTATTGAATATTATGCAAAATTATTTTACGCAGACAAATACTTCAATACTCCGACATTTGTCCTGCTGCAATGTGGATTCATGCTGCAATTTCTCAGTACCTGTACCAAAACGTGCATTTATACATTGTCACAGAGGACATTCAGGAAGGAGCTGAATATCTGCGTTTTGCAGATATCATTAAATGATGCACCAACTTTTGTGACCATCTGTGCCTCTATTTCCATGATGACGGTACATTATTTGAGTGTGGAAAACAGTTCAACAATTTAACTCCGGTGATATAGCTCTTTTGCTAGGAGAATTATATTCGAGTTTTTAAAATACCACTGAAATCCGTCAAGAGAACCGAAAGGTGTAGACGTGATATTGATGTGAGGGAATTCATATTCTAAATCACTCGGTTATTGAGATCTTTTAAATACGAGGATGCACACGTTCTTTTTGGGAACTTAACGTGGAACGTATATGGAGTTAAGGAAAATGCTGTGCAAAGGTAATTAGCTAGGGTACATTTGCAGAAATTGACTTAGAAATATGCTTTAGGTTGACTTCAACTGCCTCAGTTTCAGAATTATTGAGACTGCACAATTAAAATGTGTTAATAGGATGTTAGATGTCTCACAACCTCCTAGTTGGGCTAAAGTTGAATTGGTTCCCCCTAACCATCTCAATAATCTTCCCATTTGCGTCGCCTCTTGATCGGGGATTCCGGGAAAATATTCGACACCCTTTTCTAAAATATGTCACAAACAACATGAAAAACATTTGCTCGTCGTCTCCCCTGACCTTTGTCATTCACTGAACCTTGTCCAATGGAGGTACAAATAGTTCACCATGTTTGTTCAATGAGACAAGCCTGATGCGATGAACGGCAGGTTCACGCCAATGGTCTCGGTGAACTCTAATTTTCTTGTATATGAGCGTGTTGATACAATCCATTTTAAATCTGCTCGTTTGAATCTTCTGTACATTGATCGTTATCTCGCATGGAAAATGACATATGCTGCTATTTACTACATTACGTCAATATACTTTCAACTGCTGGCAGTGGTGGGGATTCCTGGTACTTTAGGAGAACTGGCTACTGTCCGCCATGTCCATCCTTCTGCCGCACTGCAGAATATCGTTTTGCTATCCCTTAGAGAAAAAGAGGCTCGGGATGAATCATTTCCAGAATTTTCAAGCTTCGATCTTCTCATATTTACTTTTTTGTTCTCTATTTAACCTTCTGCTGACGGTTCATTAAAACATGCCAGTAGCAAAGTCGGTGCTAAAACTGATTCTGTTCCAGCATTTTACTTTGCTCCGATTGACAACGCAAGACTGAGAAATATGTATCAATGCATTCGATTCTATCGACGAAACTTTGAAATAGTACAGCGGTAAATAATGCCACAGGTCTTCCTTTACGTTTTCCAATTGATCGCCTACGTGGGAAATGGTACCACTCCCTCACGTCCCCATAATTGTGTTGAATAAGAATGAGAGTATCCCACTCTCATTCCCTTCCGTGTGCTCTTGCCAGCGTTATATTTATATTTAAGATTCCATATGGCGAAGGTTCTATTCCTGAAGAAACACAGGATTTCGGACCCCACTCTCTACCCACTATCAATGCATCCAGCATTTTCAGATCCCAACGAAGGACTAACTCTGAGGTGAGTATCTGCTCAGGAGTAAATCTGTTGACCTCAGAGTCCCGCATTAAACAGCTGGAACATGTGACGCACCCTCAGCTCCGGCTCGCCATTCTTGCCATCTCTATGGGACAAAAGGAGCCCAAGGCAGCTGACTTTACACTCAATAATTGTCAGCTAACCAATCGGACAAATAATTGGTTGAGACAGGGTACATTATGGGCCAGGTGCACCAATTAAAACAGGTCAGGTTGACATCAATTGAACTCTCATTTTTTTTTTCTCTTCATTTCAGGTAATTTACTTTTGATTGTTATTCTCTTACGTGGAAAATGTGGACTGTCCAAATGCACAGCTCATTATTTGACTGGAATGACATTGGCAGGTTTAAAAAGTATTGTGTCTGGCGTTCTGTTGGATCAAATAAATAATATATATCATTATTCCCATAATATGCCTATAACTCCGATATGCAATCTAAACCTTGTCCTGAGACTTTCAGCCATGGATTCTTCAGTGTGGCTGACAGTGACCTTTTCGTTCGATCGCTCTAGCGCCATTTGTAGTCAAAAGCTGAGGGAACGTTATTGCACCGAGAGAACGGCGGCTGTGCTGACACTAAGAGTACCGATAGTAACCTGTGCCAGGTATGTTCCCTGCTACTTTGCCGTGAAACCGCTCTACATTATTGATCGCGTTCCATGGTACTGCTTTGAAAACACTGCATTTATCACTTCACCACTATTCCAGGCATACGAGGTGTTCAACTGCATCATGACACCTTTGTTGCCATTCAGGTTAATTGTATTATTCAATTCTTTAACAATTAGCCATATTATATTTGTAAATAAATTGCGTCGGAATCTCCGAAACAATAGTGGGATGCAGAGAGATTCGGAGATGGAAAATCCGAGGAAGTCAATGTCTTTATTGTTCGCTCTGTCCATCAATTTTATTTTCTTGTGGATTCCTTTTTCCATATATAACTTGACTTGTCCAATACAAAATTATTTTTACGCAGACAAGTACTTGAATACTACGACATTTGTCCTTCAGCAATGTGGATTCATGTTGCAATTTCTCAGTACCTGTACCAACACATTTATACATTGTCACAGAAGGCATTCAGGAAAGAGCTGGAGAATGGGTAAAAATATTTCCTTACATGAAATGGATATCTTTGTCATTTAATGAACTTTCTATTACAACCACTTTTGGGAATCTACAAATAAATGGTCTCAAATCTCCATGCGTTTTGTAGTTTTATCATTAAAAGACTCATCAACGACATTGTGCATCTGTTGCCTTTATTTCCGTTGAAGACAGTATATTATTTCAGCGTGGAAACCAGTCCAACCATTCTATTCCGGTGATATAGCTGTTTTGTTGGCAGAATTATATTCGAGGTTTTAAAATTATGCTACAATCCATCTAGAGAACCAAATGGTGTAGACGTGATTATGATATTAGGGGATTCATATTCTAAACCACTGTGTTATAGGTAACTTTTAAATACAAGGAGTCGTACGTTCTTTCTGTTAAAGAAAGTGATTTGGACGACCAGATTTTCATTTTAAAATGTCCAACAATGTGAATATATGTACTCATTACGGATATCCCCCTCTCTTTATCAGCGCAAAATAAAACTACATGTGCGGAAGAATAAGGAATTATAAACTACTAGAGCTCCATGACCGATCGAGCAGCATCAGTGCTAGAAAATACTTACTCCGTGGTTCGGATGGGTCCCCTTACCACTTTCAGTTGGCCACTATACCCAACTGTAAAACTGTAAAGCAGCCTATTGTACTCCCATGCGGCTGTCGGGTGGCCACTTGAAAATGGAGAACTGGTCAGAAGGTCGACCTAACTCTTCTCCTTTTGGGATAATATCCTTCTCCGAGAATCCCCTGTTGCACAAAAAAGCATCTATATTTTATGTATTTACCAAGCTTTGTTTGGGCAGTCGAAGCGTGCCTGGGCATAGAGGCAGATCTGATGCTATGCCAATGTTGTCGAAGGTCTCGGTATACTTTGGACAGATTCAGATAGGATATAAAAAACAACTTACAAATACAGATGTTGTGGATTGTATTTATTGAGATTATGAACATGTTGATTCACATGTACCTAGGGCAATAGCACAGTGAACCTATTTAACCACAGCATTTATTGCCTTCAATGCAGCAGAAATATATTTTCAATGTTGCCACATAATGATGCATTCTGATACATTTGTGGGGAGAATGCTATTAAGGATCAAATATGACTGCATGTATGAAGAATGCCTATTCACTCTCTTTCACTTCTACCAAAATGATTGAACTTTATCACAAAAGCAAAGAGAATGCAAAAAAGTTCAAACACATAATCCACATCTAAGACACAACTCTGAATTACTAAATCCATATTTTTTTCAATTTCTCTGGGGTTAAATATAACTGATTTTAAAAAACATATATAATTAATCATACTGTATCTTATATGAAACAATGTATTCACACCCTCAGTACACTTCATTTCCCAGTAAGCCTGATCAATATCAAAGTTAAATAATTTTCCCATTTAATCCTGGATTATCTGAATTGATTTGATCCATAGTATTTTGTAACAATGCCTACGTTTCTGAAGCAGAACCATTATCTTCAAAATTAGAAATTATAAACTGGAATTTCGTTAACTTGGGGATTTTCATTTATCTTCAAATAATTTTCTTTCACTAATACTCTAATTTGATAATAAACAAAGAATTCCCTTCAATTCATAATTTCTCTCTCAGTTGGTTAAATGATAATAAAGTATCCTCCAAAACAATCCTGTGATATATTTATTCCTTTAAGCTGTCAATTGGTTAAAAATCTATAATTCCATGAAAAAGGCCTCATTTCATCTGTACTATTAAAAGGAGGTTACTTCTGTATCTGTGCTTTCGACTTCTTTGTATTAGCAGCCATTATAGTCTTTAAACATTCAGACAACTTCCAAGCAAACATTCCAGAATTTATGAAGTGTTTTAATTCGGGTACTTATGAGTCCAATTGGGGGAAAGACAATATTACACTTCTTCTTACTCCGCCATCAGGGGACGCCCGTAGCATCAAACATTTCTGATCCGTGTCCTTACTGCATCGTCAATAGAAATTTAACATTCCGTCATTTGTACCATTTCATCATTACAGCCTTTGTGGAAAATAGTTGGAACCCGCCCCTTTGTCAGAATGCCAAACTGTGCCTCTCTTAATCGCTCCTTTATCAGAGAACTCTCCTACCATCTGTGTAATTTCTGCGTACACTCCCAGGCGACTCCATGGCCTTTTGTAGATTATGAAACCGAGATCAGTTGGATCTTATTTGCAATGCCAGCGTACCTGGTACACTGACATGAACAGATGGAGTTGATTTTAATCACGATATTGGTGGGTCTGTGCCATGATAAGCCATCACAGTTCAGGCCGGCATTGGCTCTATCATTAAAAACATAGGATACAGACAAGATCAGGTAATAGTGATGAGTCAGGATTTTCTTTTCATTATCTTTAACATGAAAACAGACTCACACTTTGACTTAACACAATTGACTTAACTAACCTAACTTCACCCACTTCTAATTTTAAGCGCACGTGTGTGTAATGTGTGTGTTAGTTCATAAAAGATATTTGATTCACGGTTTATTCTCGCTTCTCATTCCTCCATATTCATTGGTTGCAGGCAATTCTTATCCGTTGCACAGAATTTCATATTTATATCGTACACCAGGAATTGGTGTTTCAAAGGTAAACGGTTGCTGCTCAGGAAGGTTCTTGTCGATTATCGGAGAGAGATTTGTGGTTCCAGGACATCTAAAACGGATTAACATCGATCAGCCACTTCAGTGTCTTGCTGACGAAATTTGCCGCTTCGGGGTTCTCCAGATGGTTTCTTTCAGGTCACCAGAGAGTACCTTTTTGTTGTTCTTATTTCAAGTGAAATATGAGGCAGCAGGTCCTCTGCTCGTGCATGAACCACAGTGCTTTGACCAGGTTGAACTATGCATTTATAAACCTTATTCCAAATGGAATTTTCCATAAGATGGCCAGCTCTTCCTGTTCAAGTCCCAGCTGCAGTTGATGGCTGTAACACTGAAGAAGTGAACACTCTCTCTCTCTCTCTCTCTCTCTCTCTCTCTCTCTCTCTCTCTCTTCTCTCTCTCTCTCTCTCTCTCTCTCTCTCTCTCTCTCTCTCTCTCTTTCTCTCACACTCCCGCCCGCTCATTCTCTCTCGCACACAGAGAGAAAGCCTGTTTGACTCTCTGCATGCAAAACCACATGACCGTCTTATAATTGCTCCAGACAATTTGCGGCTCAATTAAGCTCTTTCATCAGTGACCATTTTGTAAATAATAATCAATTAGTGAATTCTCTTTGGCCTTCTCTAAAGCTCTTGCAAAATCTGTGGGTCCCATATATCTATAATTAACAGAGCTCCAGTATTTCAAATACAATCTCTTTTAAAGTTTTTATACGTGACCTACTCTTACAAACATTTCCAAATTTATCTCCCAAAAAATTATTTACATACTTTGTCATAGTATGTACTGTCTGGATTAAAGACAAAGTTAACAGGCTTGTTTTCAAGGGATATTGGCGACCTGGATAGGAAGAAGGGAAAGTGTATTGTAGGTATAGAGACCAAATGAGATACTCGAAGAGAAGAGAATATGAAAGAAAATACTTAAGATGGAGACATGATTTTGATTCCCGAAGGACGTATACGAATATGCTAAAGGATTAGTAAGGGACAGGATTAGTCCCCAAGAAGATCAGAGTGGATATTGGAAGGACGAACTAAGAAAAGGCATACAGAGTAAACAGTTGGGCACTGGGGAATACGGATATAGAGTTCCCTAAAAGAAGCGTCAAAGGTAGATTGTGTTGTTAAGAAAGCATTTAACATCTTGGCCTACATTAATCAAAGTATTAAGAATAGGAGATGGGATGTTAATGTGAAGCTTTATAAAACATTTGTTAAGTCAGATTTGGGTGACGTTCTTGTCTCTAAACTACAGGAGGCATATCATTAGGATTGAAATAGGGCAGAGAATATTTACTAGGGTGTTGCTGGATAATCAGGCGTTGAGTTACTAGGAAAGATTAACAAGATTATGACGCTATTCCTTGGAGCATAGGAGTATGAGAGGAGATTTGACAGAGGTTTACAAAATTGTTGGGGGAATAGTGTTACGTGCCCAAAAAATCTCAAAACCCATCAGCAATAGACATTCACCAAGGCAAGTATTTACTTCAACAAAAGTTGTTATTAATTATATTTTAACATGAAAATATAATCAAACTTTAACTTTTCTTTATACTTAACTAACTCAAATTAACCCCCTTTTAATTCCAAGCGAACGTGTATGTAATGTGTGTGTAAATTTAAGAAAAGTTCATGGTTCACAGTTCAATCTCACTTCTCCTTTTTCTACGTTCTCTGGATGCAGGCAATTCTAATAGTGTGCACAGGATTTAACATGTATAAAGTTCACGAGTCCTTGGTGGTCGAACGCTAAATGTATACCGCTCATGAAGTGTCCTGTAGGGTTTGCAGAAAGATATATCTGTTGTTCCCAGGAGTTCTGCAACTTTGGGGATTAATGGTACCACCATTAGTCACCTAAAATTCTCGCTGATGAAACCTGCCCCTTCAGGGTTCTCTAGATGATAACTTCTTTCTTTCAGGCTACCGTAGCTTACCATTCTATTCCCCTATTCCAAGAGCAACAGCAGGCAAATAACACTTCCCACCATCCGCCGTTGTGTAGCTTTTATTCAGGTCCAACTAGCTTCCTGGCTTGCTCAGTTCAGCGGCTTTCAGCGTCACACACTGTAGCTGAGAGAACCTATTTTCCTCCCTCTCTCCCCCTCTATCTCTCTCCCCCTTATCTCTCTCTCTCTCTCTCTCTCTCTCTCTCTCTCTCTCTCGCTCTCTCTCTCTCTCTCTCTCTCTCATTCTCTCTCTCACTCTCTCTATCTCTCTCCAGCTGAAACTGGCAGAAAGCCCATGTGTCTCCCTTACTTGCAAAAGTCCCACCTTCTTCAGCAAACATCAGGAGATCTCCTCTCTTGGTCAAGCTGTTGTCTTAGATAAACAAAACCCAGGCTTGACTTGTCGGTGAGCACCCTGTACCTACTTGCAAACAGCCAGCCTGTCTCTCCAATCCAAACAAAAGCTATTCATTTCATGATGTCATTTCAATTAGCGCTTACTTGTGAAATTCTCCATAGATCCTGCAATGTTACTGAATATGAATTCTTCAGTATTTCAAATGACGTACGTTTTAAAATGTGTATATGTATATAAGCTACTCTATTTTTACCAAATTCCTCCCAATATTTATCCTTTACAACAGGTGGAGTCAAACCGAGTAGACTCTTTCCGAAGGCAGAACACTGGAGAAACGTTTGCACTCAGAGAGTGGTGGGAGTGTGGCCCGAGCTGCCATCGTGGTAAATGCGGGCTCACTGTTATGTTTTAACAGTAGATTTGTTAGATACATGGATGGGAAAGGTCTGCGGGATCATGGAATGGGTGGGACTGGTGGAATAATATTTTCCGCACAGATGTGAAGGTTCAAATGGATGGTTTTCTGTGATTTAATGTTCTATTGTTTAAGTTCGATGATTCTGAGACCACTCCTTAAGTTGGTGTTTAGTAGGCGAATGAACCTTTGATATCACAAGGCTAAGAGTTACTTCATTGTGAATTATCATAGTGGATGATGCCTGGGTGAAGATTGAATCTTTTCACGTTTCGAATTTAATTAATCGAACAGAATAACCCGCTTACAATTTAAAGGAGTATCTACCCGTTTACTCTAAACAAATATTTCACAAAACCTTTCAGCTCCTCCCTGAATTTCCTCTGTGTCAGTCCATAAATAAATGTGTTGGTGTAGGTACAGAGCAATTTAACATTCTCCCGAATTGTTGCAGGATATACAGTGGGATGCAGAAATATCTCTCTGGGTAAGCATAGATTTCCTTTCGCCATTTAATGTCATAAACAATTTGGGGCATCCACAGTAAAATGAAATTGGCAGACAGAGGAAAAAGCAAAATCATCGACTTTCCCCGTTTGTCCATCTCTGGATCGTTCCCATTCTGAATAGTGCATCTTATTTTCTGTCGCACTCGACTGACCGCTAGAACGTGACTAACATTACTGCATTAAAAAATCACAGTGAAACCGATTGGTAATAACGGGGTGAAAATATTGTCAATTAAGTCGTACATTGTCCAACCTGCAGCTGTCATATATTCATCTCTGCCAACGCAGCGGTGTGGAAGGACTGCGAGGTAAGATCGAGCAGACTGAACGCCGCTAAGTGCACCCACTGTCGGGAGCACCAAGTTCACTGTCCTCACAGTGCAGTATCGTTTCCGTAGTTTCTGATAGCGGATGGCAACGCAGTGATCGTAAGTTAATGCGATAATTAACCAAAATTAACACTCAATAGCGGCGACGTGCAGGACGAGTGCAGGACACAAAATGGCTTTCTCAACAAGAAATCCGCGAACAAATAGATAACATTGATCTGCGGCATAATAGCAGCAGCGATTAAAACAATACGATCTGGTGCAGCCATCGCCACCAGATAGCGAATGATGTATTTGGAGAGACAACAATTTCCGCGGGGTAGGATCACAATCGCAGTTAAATTCATTGAAGGAAATGTTAAAATAAAGTTCAAAGTGGGAGAAAATTGATGAATATGTCTTCAGGACGAATTCCCAAAGCACCGGATGCCAAACGACTTCCAAGGTGATCCGGATGCAGGCTTTCACACATAAACGCAATTATACAGACAAACTATTTGCATAGAATTTATCAGAGCACTCCATTTGAACAACAAAATATGAAAATGCTACGGTGGCAGTCACGTGGAATTGGATTCTTTTAACATCACCTTTATTCTTCCAGTAAATACAATTGAAAACATTTATTCTCGAATAATTTTATTCGTATCGTTTTTTTTTGCCCATTACATATTGGTCTCGTGTACGTTATCCAATTATAGTAGGTATAACTTACGTGCATGCGTGGTGGCAGCAAATAATTACGTGATTCCTTTGGCACGTTGAATTTATGAACACGTTTCCTTATTTCTGTGTGGGAGTCTATGATTTAACTACAGGTTAATCATTTTAAATCCTCCGCAGATGCCGGTCATCGCCCTCGTCCCTTGTCGGCTGAGGCCCAACGTTCACACCAGAAAGAAAAATCGTTTCCCTCCTGAGACTCTCCAAAGCAACTGCGCGTCCATCTATATTTATTTCCATATTACACTCACCGTCGACTCAACGCACTGTTCCATATCCGTTCCTGCTCCGTCCTCTCCACATGGTAGCCCCGCATCGCTCTCACAGCACTTACATTTTCTGGTCCATTCTCAGAGAGGTGTCTCGCCGTCCGACCCCTTCGCCATCCCCACATTTGCAATGTGTAACGTCACGCACTTTTTTACATCTATGTCCTGGCCTAAAAAAAACGTTTTATGAGTATTCCTGTCCTTGGATTCTTCCAAATCCGATTATTCTTTCCTGTATTAATTTGTTCACGGAATATTCTGGGATCAGCAGTTCAGGTCCTCGGATTTCTGTTTCCCTAAAGACTTCTTGAGTAAGCTTGCAGTATCAGCTAAATTGGTGGGAGAATGAACACCGAATGGTAGGGTAGCGGGAAGCTTTGAGCGATTAAGGGATTTGAGAGCATAGGTGCATATTCCTCTGAATCTGAAGACGAGGGTGGACAGGGCGATGAAGATGTATTCTTACTCGCTGGTTTACATCAGTCCAGGAGTTGGGTTGAAGGGTAAAGAGGTCATGATAAAAGTGATCCATGAGTGGATGAGAGCAATTGAAGGAAACCAGAACTGAAGCCATTACTCTCAGTGTGATCTTACTAAAGATTTATAGATTTGTAACATGACCACTATGATCCTGAATCCAATCTCCTTATTAATCAATCCCAGCATCCCGTAGGCTTTCTTAATAATCCTATCAACCTGTGCGGCGAACTTGAGGGATGAATGGATTTGCACGCCAAGGTCCCTCTGTTCATCGACCCTCTCAAATAACCAACCATTCACCCTGTACTCAGCCTTTATTTCTGAGGTCTAATAAAATATAATGAAAATGGAAATGCTGCCCAAACGATTGAATTGCAAGGAGAGGATGGAGCATATGATACCAAATCACTACTCAGAGAAGTTTATGAATCCAAGATTGGAAAAAAATCATTTAAATGCTAACAGTTCCGCACTCAGATTACGTGAATAGAAAACTGCTGGACGTAGACTTAAAATAATCGAATAATGGATTCAACTTTCACACAGTGATTGGTGACTCTGGTGAACAAACAGCCAGAGGAGGTGACTGAATCGAGACAGCTGTGCACTTCCAAATTTAACTACACAGTAATATGTGAAGGAATAGGTTCAAGGAATTTTGGCAAAATGTGAAATAAGACGGGCTGTGGCAAGCTGGCCGGAAAGGAGTTGTTCAATGTTGCCGGACTAGATACTCCATCAGGCGTTGGTGATGAAATCGCGATCACAGCAAACATGATGTGAATTATGGAATTAAAATATCATCTGAAAATAACCGAAGACCAGGTCCAAGAGACGAAGTTCGACATTAACCAATTACCTGGTGAGATGGTAAACCTGGTCAAGGAATTTAACGTCCCATGATCCGGGAGACTAACATCAGGCACAAAGGGTATAATGCTCCCCTTTAGAAGAATGGAGCTGAACCTCGGACAGTCAGAAACAAGAGAACAGTATCAGGGCTCAGAGGGAGGTCGGCTGTGCCCCGCCCTCAGCTGGAGAAAGACACACCCCTGGGTAGGGACGCATAGGGCGAAAATGTAATTGGGGAGCTGGTGGACTTGCCTTTTGTTACCTCACATCACCAATTCTTCTGTTTGACGGCATGAATATAAGAAAAATTCAGAGTTCATGCTTAAATTTATAATAAATTAAACAAAGATTTAAAAAATTAACTTCCGGCAGAGGTAACAGTTAGCATTGATGTCAATTATATTTGAGAATTAAATCTGCCAGCAAATGTTCTTTCAAATAACATCCTGTGAGTCTAGGTTCAGCAAGTGCATATTAATAGACGACTGATCTACATTGTGGCACGCTTACTAAAATAATCTTCTGGCTTATCCGGAATACCAACTGCCACCAGTACAGGTTAGTAAATCCTGACTAACTGGTAAAATGTGGAATATCACATTTTTAGGCCATGGGCAGCGAACAGTTGTACGAAACAGAACAGTTGGCTGTGTTCACCGGTTCACCGAGATTTTATACTGTAGAACGAGCCATATTTATTCAACCAGTACTCTCTGCTGACCAATTAGCTACAGGCAACTGAATAAACACTGAATAACAACTATTATTACATCGTAGGACAGGCCACTGGAATACAAGTTCTTCAGGGATGTTGTAAGAATTTTAATGGTGTTATTTGAACGGATGTTTGTGGAAAACTTCGAAGCTCTTGTCCGTGTCCCACGTTTGTGCAGATTCAGTAATACTTTATTTGAATAATTTTGGCTGTGCCGTTAGGGGAGGGAAAGCACGACGTTATTTCAGCACCAGCGTCAGTTTAGAATCCGGGAAATTACTAAATTGAATATCTCCCGTGACCTGCATTGGATTCCCTATGGTACCCCAGCATACTCCCACTCTTCAAACTCAAAGGAGTTATATGAATTATGGGTAACAGGGCATCACGCGTCTCAGTTGTCGAAGCACCATCTAAAGCCTGTGAGATGAAAAATGAAAACTATATACAAAGCTCGGATCCTTATAACTGATGTAGATATATATATATATATATATATATATATATATATATATATACATATAAATATCTTTCTTTCTTTGGCTTGGCTTCGCGGACGAAGATTTATGGAGGGGGTAAAAAGTCCACGTCAGCTCATATAAATATATATAACATGAAACAACACTGTTCGGTCTCTTCTTATCAAGACGTTGTGTCAACGTTTATAAACTTATTGCACATCGATCTAAACTTCCCTTCCCTCAAAACCCCAATCCACCAGTTTCTTACATCGACGTGCTTCTTCGGGAGAGTGTTAGAACTCCCCGATTGTATCACCCTCCACCGTCAATGAAGGACCCACCACATGTTGTTTTTAAAACAAAATATATATGATATCTCTCTGACAGTTCCTCCACTCGATTTTAAATGTTGTGCGAAGTTGATATTGCCACACTGAGAAAAGATTACTTGAATTCGACCTTTGTAAATCTCGTATTTAGCAATAGGAAAACCCGCAATTACTCTAACATTCCCAAAATGAAACGTTCTCCCATCCAGAAAATATTTTGGTAATTTACTTCTGCTCCTTCTCAGAAGCCATGTGTGAGCCAGCTCTCGACCCTCTGCTGCTGACTGCGGTCTTTCCGTTAGAATGTCCAGAATCCCGTTTGGGAGAGCTGTTTTGAATTCCAGCGATGAAACTACATCCCCATGCCTCGGTTTATAAACGAAGAGGGGCCACATGTTAAGAGGAGGAAGGGAAGCGCAGGTAGGCTCATCAAATAATGTTGTCGACAGCAAATGAGAAGGAAAAATTAGGGGCGTTGCAGGGGAGCTTGAACAGACTTTGGACACTTTCGACCCACCCTTTGCACATAGGCGAAGAAAGGAAAGTTAAAAATGGGAAATGTATGACCTATCAGGCATAAAGGATGTAAAATTTACCCGAAGGTGGAGAATAGAGGAAAACCCCCAAAAAAAGACCATGCTTCGTTAGGGGAGGAATCTTCGAAGTGTGAGGTTACTTGATAAAGGCTAATGTGTTGTAGCATGTCGTGGGTAAGAAAGAGGAACTGCTGGATCCCTTGAATTGCTCTAAATCATAGACGTGCAGGACCTAAAGTGACATGAACCAGGTCACATAGCGAAATGTGGGAAATGATTTCGGGGTGGGGGCGTGGGGGGAGAGTTGATGGTCATGAGATTAACTGCCGGCGCGGCAAGATGAGTGGTACAAAGGAGAGTGAAAGGCAACGTAGGTTCCATTTTAAACGTAAAGTCCTGAGAATTGTGGGCCAGCGAGCCTTAGGTCAGTGTGGGAAAACTAATGGATAGAATTATTGAGGATAGGATTTAAGAGTATTTGGATGAGCAGAGTCTTCTCGTGGATACTGTGATCACTCCGGATTTCTCGATGGTCAGGAGCAGAATAGTGATGTTCGTGCGGTTGACACAGATATTAATGAATGTATGGCGGTGTCTATGGACAGTAAGAAATCCAGAACTAGCTAAATACGAAAATCTGGCCAGTAAAGTGTGATAGCTCTTGTAGATAATCTTCACGTTAAATCCCCGAGAATTTTCACTACATGAGGGTAACAGTGAAAGGAAAATGTTATGTTTGGTGTGCCGTGCTGGATCTGTTCTGGGACCCGTGCACTTTATCACTTTTATAAATAACCTGGATGAAGAGGCGGGAGGATGGGTCAGTAATTTTGTGGAGGACATGAAGTTTCGAGGAGTTGTGGATGGAGCTGAAGATTTTTCGTATTTTACAATAATGTATACATAGAAAGCAGAGTGGAGCAGATGGGAGGCGGACGTAATTAAATGCGGATAAGTGTGGAAGGGCGAACCAGAAGTCTGCGTTCGGGGTGAATGGATGGTTATTTAAGAGGGAGGATGAACAGAGGGACCTTGGTGTGCAAATCCATACATCCCTCAAGATAGCCGCATAGGTTGATAGGATCATTAAGAAGGCCGACAGGATACTGGGATTGATTAATAAGGGGATTGGATTCAGGAGCAGAGTGGTCATGTTACAACTCTATAAATCTTTTGTAAGATCACACTGAGAGTACTTGGTTCAGTTCTGGTTCCTTCATTACAGGAAGGATGTAGAATCCATTGAGTGGGCACAGAGGAGATTTACCAGGATATTGCCTGGATTGTGAAACAAATCTTACGATGCAAGTTCAGCAGAGCTGGGTCGTTTCTCTTTGGAGCAGATAAGAATGAAAGGAGACTGGATAGAAGCCGTTAAGTGTATGAGAGACGTAGATAGGGTGGACAGCCAGAACCTGTTTTTCAAGGCAGGATCGGTAAACAACAGAGAACATATGTACAAATTAAACGGAGTTAGTTTAAGAAAAGACATTAGTGGTAAGTATTTTACATAGAGAGCTGTGGGTCTTGGAATGCCTTGTCAGGGTATATGGGGAGGCTTCGATATTGGGGGAACTTAAGAGACTTCTATATATACACATGGATTAACGAAAAACTGAGGGATATGTGGTAGGGAGGGTCCAGTACTTATTTTAGGAAGAAATATATGAGTAGATACAACAACTGTGCTGTAATGATTCAAGTTTTATGAACCAAAGAGGGCAAACAGAGACAAAGATGTAACCTCAGTCAACTCTCGGAGGAGCAATAGGAGATGGACAATGCCCTCAGAGAGCACTTCAACTCCGTTATACACGGAATAAAGAGCTGAAGACTGGGGAAATTAGTGAAATAAATGGCAGTTCCTTCATAAAAATCCATAGTAAATTTGAGAAGGTGCAGACATTCATGAAGCGTATGAAGGGAGACAAATCAAGATATGTTCACATGTACTCTGTGTGAAAATAGAGAGGGAATGGCAGTTACCCTCGCTGATATATATATATATATATATATATATATATATATATATATATATATATATATATAAAAAGTGAAGAGGAGGTGCCACAAGACTTTTAGGGTGGAAAAAAGCGATGCTGACTAACATGAAAGGTTAAAGGGAACATTATGGGAATTTCAAGAGTCTGGAATCCGTGGTTAATAATTTACCAAGGAATATTTTGCGAAGAAGATACACGTGCAGTTCACTGGACTAGTGATAGTCAATACTATCTTTTGAAGAGAGTGGCCAAGTCTCACAAACCATTTGAAGATGAGACGGAGAAAGTTAAAGAATGCAGATCTCTGCACTATGTACACTGGAATGACCACACTGCATTAAATAGGTTTACCCTCTGTTTTCCGGTTGTAATCCATGGATTGATATTTTAAGGCTTCGTTTAACAAAGCAGAGAGTGATGGTGAAAAGGTGATTTTCGGATGAGAAGGTTGAATGGTATAAAAGGGCCCATTTCAGGGCCCATCGCCTTGCAAAGGAACCTCTGCTGCTGGTGTTAAACTGGGTCAGCGGGCAGCTGAGAAACAGTCCATCTCCGCAGTGCCCCGCCGTGATCCCACTGCTATGAATAGGCTCGATACTCACGTATTAGAGAAGCCAAGGGTGTTGTTAACATCCTATAAATCTAGGAGCTCTGTGCCAAAGATGGTGGCGACAGGGTATGTCAGCGGACCACGGGGAGTTGCAGATTCCTGGGAAAGAGAGCACTGGCACCAGAAAGAGAAGAACATCCCACTTCGGGATGAGAAAATCTGGGATACGATCACAGCAGCGGATCAGCCAGGGGCAAAGGCGCTGAAGGACCGGCAAAGGCTATTCTGGGACTTGCGGTCGTAGAACTCACGGCAGTTTGGGAGCAGATCGAAATTTGCTCACGGAAGTAAAGATTCGGGGGGGGGGGGGCGCGAGCAGCAATAATGGTTCTAGAAGGGCCCCATGTGTCCAAGATTCTCCTGATCGTATAGGATATTTTGATCTGGAGCTAGGATTTCCAATACTATGAACTGGGGTCACTGCGGAGGTAGAGTCTGAGAGACAAATGGAGGCGAATCTGCAAACCCTCAGCGACTATGAAGGGACTCTCGTTTTTTTTCTCGTTCTCTTATAATTTTGGGCGCCGTCCAATAGTCGAGGCGACACTTTAAGGTGTGCAGTTTTTGATCAACTTCATTTTTATCTTTTGGCATGAAAATTGGAGATAAAGCGTCATTATTTTTTAACAGGAGGACTATTCGGAGCAAATCCATAAATCTCTTCAGTCCGCTTTGTAGGTTGATATGAAAGACGATGCGATGTTGGGCTTCAGTAATAGAGGGATTGTTTTCAAGTGTCGAGAGCACACTTCGTGTAGTGGTTTCCATTTTGGTCATGTCACTATTGGAAAGATGTACAAAATATTCAGTGGATGCATAAGAGATTTACCCGTATGTTGCCTGGATTGTAACTATGTCTTATGAAGTAAGTGTTGCAGAACTAGGACTTTTCCATTTGGAGTGAAAAAGGATGAGAGGAGATAATAGAGGTCAACAGGACTCTGAGAGGCACAGACAAGGTAGACAGCCTAATAATTTCACAGGGCAAGTATAGCAAACATCAGGGGTCATCTCGACGAAGTGATAGTAGTCAGGTTTAAGGGAGACGTGAGTGGTATGTATTTTAACAAAAAATAATTTGGGATGCCTGAAAAACCTTGCCATGGATGGCGGTCATGTTTGAAAGATTTAGAGACATTTCAGAGACTCGGATATTCATATGGATGAAAGTAAAATGTAGGGGAGAGAGGTAAAAGTGGATAGTAGTTTTCTTTGTTGAAAATATTCCGCTGGGTGCTGGAAAATATCATGCAGGAGGTGGAATCCGAATGCAATCATTGACAATCCTTGAACGGAATTTCATTGTTAGCAATTAAGAAAATACCGGATGTTATATAAATACAGTTGGAAAATTACTAAGGACCCAAACAGCTGAAAGAACTGGATAATAAATGTTCTGAATATCACAATGGCAGCATGTATCTTCCAGCAAAAGCCTCCTTCCCATCGTTTCAGCTCCGCCTGCTGCTAGTTCCTGGAGACCCCATGCACCGGATGCTGGGCGAATCCGCAGTGAAGCGGAGGGGTATATAATAAGAGAATAGAACACCCATTGGCACAATTAGTCCACCAAGAGGCATCGAGTACTTGAAGTATGTGAACATCCATAATCATTGCGTCTCTCTTCGGAACCTGGATTAACATCAGAAACAGTTTCTTAAAAAATGGAAAGATGCTTTCCTTAAATCGAAATTTGTCCCTGTAATCTGAAATTTAATGTTTTTTTTTAATTCGCATTATTGCTATAATGACGTATTTTTCAGCATTGTCAAATATTCTCCATGACGGTGTGAGACCGTTAAATTTAATTAATTTGTTTAATTGACAACAGAGAATTCAATCAGTGCACTGCTTTCTCGACAATCACCATGAAGCCGATTGGAGAAATACACTGACAATACGGGGCCATGTGTTCTTACCACAGTTGAAAATGTACCGTGGGTGGGGCTTAATGGCGTGTAAATTGGACGGGACTGACTCGAAGGATTTTTACAGTGATTTTTTTTTCGAAATTTAAAACGAAAATTAAAAATAAATCTTGCTGTATTTCATCACCAAGACATATTCTGAAATTACTTAACTTTGGATTGAAGCTATTTTCCAAATTGACGCTGCTACACGCCACGGTTTTCCCGGAACGCCAAGCCACGCGGGTGGTCGGTTCCTAACAAGGTGCCGCCGCTGAAAACAGAGAATTTGAGGCGAAACCAATCAAGGCCACGTCACTCTGACATTCACCGTCCTTGATTTGTTAGTGCGGCATTTCCGTGGGATACTGCAGACATACGCAATGAATCTGCACGAAGTCTTCCTCCGCTCCCGTAAAATTAAGGTGTGGAAAAAAAATGTTTTGCCACATACTTTGAAATTGCATCCTCCATTATCTCCAGCTAAACCTGTGGGGAATTATACTGATGATATATTCATGCTTACAATCTAATATACAGTTTAGTTTAAAAGTCGACCTGATTTTTGATTCCTTTCCAGAACGTTCTTGTTTCTGAAATGCTGATTCCCCATTGGAACGAAAAACGACGAAGGCCATTCCGCCAATTTTCAATGCTTCAGCTGAGCTACCTTGTTCGGATTTCCCTGAATGCCAGCTCTTTTCCACCCTCATTGTGAAGCTCCGAGAACCTCCGTTATTTTCTCACAAACAGATAATGAAGTGAACCATGGTGCACCATCGCCTGCATGCGCAGTACAGTTTGCTGCCAGAGTATCCAGGGCTTAAATGTGTGGGACAAACAACCTCTGTGGATGTTGGATCTGATTTAAAAGCAACCAGATGAAGCAACACAGCGGGTCAAGAGGCATGTGCAGGTCATGCTGGCACCTTGTGTGGATGTTGCAGTCCACCTAGACTTAATATGCATATTATTTAAGAAAAGAATATTCTCGAATAAGTTTGCAAAGCTTTTAAATTGGTTTCAAATCAAAATAATCAAAACGCAGTAGATGAAAGGGACGGAGAGGACTGAAGGTGTTTTTTTTTTAATATTTCGGACAAGCTGAACAAGTGGGCCCAGCGGGGCTGTCAGATCGAAGCTCATTTCAATCAGAATCAATTTCCACCTCGAAAGCTGCCCACAATATGGAAACCCATTGAGTCAAAACTGACAACTGTGACAATGTCCGACTCCCGCCTGTTTTGTAGATTTCTGACACCCTTGACAAAGTAGAACACAATTTGTAAGATATCACTGAGGCCAAACTTCGATTGCTATTCTCCAAAGTACGCAAATTAGATCAATAAGATTGGAAGAATGCAGAGAAAGTGTACAAGAGGGTTCTCTGGACTTGAATAGCCGAATGACGTTCGTTCTGACTTAATGATTTGGAGAATTGAGAATGAACTGACCTTTGACAGTGGTGTACAATCTTATGAGCGGGGTGGGTCTCTGGTAGAGACGGTGAATCCAAGTTGTTATTTTTTTCGCGGAAGTTGGGTGAGAGACTAACAAGAAGGAGGGATTAAGAGTGAAAGGCGAGGCATTTAATTGGGGAAAATTTCTTTACTTAGAAGGTGGAAAGACTGTGGAACAAGGTGCCGATGGAAGTGGTGGTCGAGGGTTCAAATTCTATATTGGAGAGACGTTTTGTGTCAACATGGACACTTGGATCTGATGGCCTGGTTGACCGTGACTTCGCGATATGAGGTGTCTTCTGATGCAAATCGTGCAACAATAAGACAGGTGATTACATCTTCTCTGAGACCGGTGGAGTAATTACTGTCGTTAATATTCCAGGGACAATGGCCTTTACTAACTTTAAATTAAATTGAGACAAACAGCACGTGAACAGACTAAGAGTCCGTGCCGTCCAATTTCATTCAATTGACCTACAACCCCCCGTACATTTTGAAAGGTGAAAGGAAACCAGAACTCTCGGAGGAAACGGAGGCAGACATGGGGAACACATTCAGACAGCATCAGATTTGTCACAGCACTGAGTTGATTTCTGCGCTCACCGTGGCGCCCGAAACTTAATATCCTACTTAAATTTATGGTAATGGCTTGAGATCAATAATGGTCCGTGAATGGAATTTGGCCCTTTAGGTTCGCAGTACGATGAAAAAATAACGAGCATTAACACCAGCAACTGCAAGAACTGAATAATAGATTTCCTGCATATCCATTATGGCATTATGTATGATATCTTCTACCTAAATTCTCACAGTCATTATTTCAGCTCCTTCGTAGTGTCGACATCTGGAGGCCGCTGAGGTGCTGAACCTCTCTGAAGTGAAAGCACTTGTACCAGTCTGAATCAACTCTATTTTCATTAAAGGTCCTCCGGGGGTAGTCAGTTACTCGCAGTGACTGCACAATAACATTCAGTTGGTTTCTTTGCACAATCCTGCTTTGCAACAGGTAAGGTTATATTCAGCCTATCATTCAACAAAACAAAGAACTTCGGCGAATATCTAAAATTCTGCTCCAGTGGGTGAAATTAAAACATACTTATGTAAAGATTCCCATTATGTCCACGATGCTTTATGCTTCCACAATGACAATAAATAAATTTCCATGAGAATTTTAAATCAGATGAATTTTAATTTATGCCCACTTTGCATAACAGCGGACTAAACGCAGAACTTCTCGTTTCGCACAACTTAATTGTAAAGGTGCTACTGACGTTAGTTTGGGGGTGTTATATGTAATTCCTGTTTCCCTTCTCAAATCTGATTTATGTATGTGATCAACCGAACAAGGCTTTCCCCTCGTCTCTTCTAGCTCTGCAGGTTTTGACTCCTCTCTGTCTGACGTACAGGAGATGGCATCTCTGAATATCTCAAGGATGTCTGAGATTTTAGGGCCATGTACATTGTAGACCACGTGTGCGTGGAGTTCCTTTTGTGTCAGAGAATTTAGAGGTGCTTTGGGAGGAATTGTTAGAGCACGTTTTCATAAACATTTACAAACTTGGAATATCTGCAGGACTTTTGCAGAAGCCCGCCACCTTCAGTGATCCGTTTTTTTCAGGTCACCTTTCAGGCAGCCAGACTTCTCCTTTGACCAGGTAGTCTTCCAAATGTTAGTCAGCTTTGTCCTTCTGGAACTGATTTCGGTCTCCTTTCTCTCTGTTTCACACCCTCCCAGTCTGAGAGAAAAACTTTTCTGTCTGCTGCAAAGATCACATGCTCTCGCAGGAAAGCTGTATGCTGTAAATTTGTTGCTCTATTTGCAAAAGACACTCTGCAAAAGTCCTGCAAATATTCAATGCTTTAAAATGTTTGTGTGCAACCTGCTCTAACGATTCCTCCCGAACACCTCTAAATACTCTGTCACACCTTTATGTTCCCACAATATCTCTGGCACATCCTTTACACATGCACTCATCCAACCAGCCACATCCATTCCATTCAAATCAACACAAGCCTCTGTATGTAATCGGACCGTTTTCTCAGTGTGTCCGACCAGCAGACACTGCTCCTGCTTCGTGACAGAATAAAACACCATCCTGGGATTCCGCAATAAAATACAGTACAATCTATGGATATTACGACCCACGACTCCTGAGACCGATCACTGGGGATATTGTCTATAATTACCATGTACAGCTAAATTGACCACAACGACTCGGTTCATTCATTGAATCTGAATCACAAATTATTGTCATGAGCATATTGCTAAATCCGTAATTTACTGACAGCATGAGGGTACAAATATTTGTATAAACTACCTTTCAAAATAAATGAAAATGATAAAAAAGGAAAATGAAGACTAAGTGAGATAGTTTCGGAGGTGCATTTCATTCACGAATCAGATGGTACAAGCTGTCCTTGTACCTCTGAGATATAGTTTTAAGGATCTCGCATCTTTTACCAAAGGTAGCAGAGTGAAGAGTGGAAAATATTCAAAACACTTCTAATGGATATTCATCCAAGGAGTGCCCAAGTTGAATAATCGGCCAGTGGCACATGCGTAAAAATGATGAACCGCTTGGGAGGTTAGTTTGGAGCATATTAAATCTTAACTCCAAAGTGGCCTGAAGAATAAGTCAACAGAGGATGCCATCTACCCGGCTCTTCACTCTTCGTTGGGACACCAGCATTATGCTGTTATTCTGTTTCTGACGCTCAGAGTTTAAACCCTTAACACCAGAAATCTTTATCAGCACACCTTGGGTAATATGAAGCGTTCCTCCAATCTACAGCTGGCATAGGATTTGTTGTACAGAAGCCGATGGACAGACATGACTGGTTTTCAATGGTCGATGGAATTAAAATGTTTGATCATTTGAAGTTCGTTGCTGTTGCTGTGGACGAGGAGAAACTGTTAAACAAAACGGTCTCCCTGTATGGATCCGCTCCCTGCTATGTAGAGGAGGCCACATGGCAAGCAGTAGTTGCAGCCATCGACCCTGCAGATTCACGAGTGAAGTGTAATTCCCCTTGGCAGAGCTGTTTTGCGATACGAACAGTGGTGGCAGAGAAGGTGAAGAGTTCGTTAAGTATGGTCTCGACCACTGGTCAGTGCACAGCTTGAGAGTGGCTGATTCAAATCACATCTCGTCCTTATTGGCTAGACCCTGTATTTAGCACCAGCTGTGAGAACATTCGCCCTCTCACCCTTGAACTGACAGTTGCGGATACCGATCCATGTCAGGTTGCTACTGCAGAAACCGCTTGGAAGGGAGTCGAGCAAATTCCACATTGCCGTGGTGTTACTCTAGTTTAGATTGGTATACCTCAATACTGGCAGTAGATACACTGTTCAAAACTGACCGTACGCCCGAGAGCGTGCATATATCACTGCGTGTACAGTAGTAACACACCCACCTCTCAAATGATGAGTGGTCCGAGAGCGTGCGTATACCTCTGTGGGTATAATGGTACCAGATCCACCTTGTGGTATTCAAGGGACAGAGAGCCTTTTTTTCAGACCTGTTGAATGTGTCCGTATGTCTACATCACCAATGTGAATTAATATTTGTGCAGTGTAACACTCTATCCCGTTTGTTTCATCTTAAGATTTTTCCCCACGCTCTCCTATAAATTGTGCGCTTATGCTCCCATGCTTATAAATTGTGTGCATTTGTTCCCAGTCTCCTTAATAAATTTGTGTGTGTGTGTTCCTCAGCGGCCTTATAAATTTGTGTGATTGTTCCAAGCGCCCTTGCACATTGTCTATCTCATTAGTTGATGCATTAATAAAGTAACATTTGATTGCACACCCTTGTGACCAGATCCGTGTTTCTTTGAACCCACAGACGCAGACACTTTCTCAAGCAATCAATTAGCACTGCGAGAAAAAGTTAGGACTGGACACAGGTGGAGATTTAACAATGTTGGAGTGGGAGTATAGTGTAACCGTGCGTGAGATTGTATTGAATATTATGTGTGTGGATGTCCTAACGGGTTAATGATTTAATGTGGAGCTGTTCACTAATAAAGGTAGCAGAAGGCAACCCACAAATAGGAAGGGGATCAGGTGTTGGTGTATAAGATAACTGTTAGGGAATATGCCGTTTGGCGGCTTCGCTAGTAAGCTACTCCACGCCATTTGTTCGACAGGTTGGACCCCCAGGGGCAGACGATAGGGCACCACGTGGTCTCCCTTCGAGATGAATCGGGTTTTCTTGTGAACGGTCTAAGAACCGTTCTGAGGCGCCTTTGGTATATCGTCAGGATTAATCCGGCAGTGTGCCCATCGATGCCCGGTCCATGCGGGATGCATCGGACATTGATATTACTTGCAAAAGTAGAATGAAAGCGAAATACATCAAAATTGCCTGCTATCTGATCAAAGTGCGGATGCCTCATGAAATCCTAACGAGCTGACAAGCTACCGACCCGGTTTTGGAGACACGGGGAGAAGAGCGATAAGTGTCGTGGAATGGGGTAATGGTGTTGGACAATAATGAATTTGGAGAGATCGAGTCCGATTGACCGGGGTAGGTTTCCCACGTTGTTCTAATGCGACATTTCGAGCCTTCCGAGTTGTGTTCGGTTTACTGAGTGGTGAGCGTGCTTCCAAGCCCCACGTCCTTAAGGACGTCAGAGTAAACCTCCTTGGACCTCAGAGGAATGGTCTTCCCTTTGACGGGAATAGCAAGCGGCAGGATGGTTCATGAAGTATTTGCTCTGCTCGAAGGACTGTAGTACTTTCAACGGAGAACACCCACAAATGTGGTGTGGTGGGGAGGGTGTTCTGCACTGGTTCGTCGGACGGAAACAAAATATGGAGTAAATAGGAATAGCAAGATCCGAAAGGATTTGTACAGTGCCCTGGTATAGGTGCCTTGTAACTACCATTCCCACCCACGCCATGTTCGCTACGTGGCAGGTAAACTGCGAGAATAGCCAGGAAAATCCACACAGCTCTCTGTGCCGCTCGCCAAGCTTCCCACTGCGCTTGACTTATGAAGTTACGAATTGCAGGTGGAGAGTCATTTCAGGTTTGGCTCAGACCAGTAATCCGTTCACACTCTGACAGTGGCAGATTAAAATAACCTTGCTTACTTATTGGCTGGTCCCTGTATTTATGAGTAGCACAGAGAACATTTGCTTCCTCTTCCTCATTGCGAAAGCACCCGATACGGCTCCATGCCAACCCGCTACTGCAGATATCGCTTGGAAGCGTCTCGGGAAAGGTGCACATTATATTGAAGCTGAGCCTTGGAGATGCTAGAAATCCAATAGCTACAGATTACTATTGGCAGGAGGGTCCATGCTCACATTTGTTCAGGGGCACGCGAGCGTGCCTATACCGAAATGGATACATTGGTACCAGATACTCGTCGTTTAGGGGCCGAGAGGGAGTGTATAAACCCTGCGTATAGTTCGACTATGTGAATTGGTAATTTTCCCCTCTTTGTTTCCCGTTACGATCTCTTCCCACGCTTGCCTATAATTGTGTGCGAGTGTTTCCCCTTCTTTATAAACTGACTCTCTTATTAATTGATGTTTTAATAAGGTTACGTTTGATTTAAACCACTTGTGTACAGAGTCATCTCTCTTTGACCCCATCAAACCTGAGAGCTTCTCAACAAATTATTGACATACTGCAGTTTAGCAATCTGGAGAGATTCCCGATGGCGAGGGACCGTGTACCAAAGGTGTACCACGCGGTTTGGGGCTCAGAGAGGAAGATGCACACTGTATATTTACAAGGAGCACTTGGTTCACCATTCTTAATCAATGATGGGTGGTATAAATGTCCTATTACTGATACCACTGATGGCGTGCAACCCTGTCGATATTACTGAAACGTTGCTAATACACTTACAAAAATAATTAACGGAAATATCTTGTGGCATACATCTAACAGATCATGGTGCAGAACAGATTGATTATGCGATGTATATTGGGGAAGTTCTGACAGCATGCAAAGACGTGGTGTAGGGTTGATGGCGTGGCGTATTGGGACGTGACAAATTGTGGTGTAATTCTGATGGAATCGAGACTGTCTGTGGGTGAGAATAAAATACATTTTTATGTCGATGGGTATAACCTTGCGAGCATTTACAGTTTGCATGTTTATAATATGATCCAGCAACCGTAGTGGGAACGTCTTTCTACCTGACCTTTTTCAATAGTAAGTAAAACTTCGTGCGTGCACACCCTTTTTCCTGAAGGTTTTACACAACTCCACAAATGGTCCTGCTGATGAAATGATTTTATTGCCTGACAGCGCATTAAACATCTCAGAGAAACACGAAGTCTGTCAGTGCGTGGCAACGTTTAAAAGGAGAGGACCGCGCCTTGTCCATGGTTGGCTTTCCAGTTGAATGAATCGGAGAGCGAATGCGAGGGGAGACTTCAACAGAATCTTGAACTCCTCTCTGAATTTCTTCTGTGTGATGGTGTAAATGCAGCAGTTCTAGCAGTTGCTCAGATACACAAAGAGATATCAGGCCTCTGTTGATATATATGATGGTTTTGAGTTCGATGGGTTACATTGAGCATTTCAAAAAGCGGTACTGATGTATGTCACCACTGTCGGCAACCACTGGAGCATGAAGGACAGTGAAACAGAGAACAGAAAAATCGATGGAATTTCTTCGGGTATTCAGGACTGGGTCATTCTAATTCCGAGTTGTGTCAACCCGGAGCCGTCTGCGAGCTCTATTCGCCAGAAAAAGACGCCTGACCGTCAAACAATTTCACATGAGAATGATAGCCAATGAAGGAAGAAAAGACGGGGGTGGGGGTGGGGGGGGGGGGACGTGGCAAGATGGCTAGAGTCTCGACGTGCAATATGGACCTCTCTGGCCAGACTTATAAATACCCGTTTTTTAACCCTTTGTTTTCAAGTTGAAAGTGTATAAATTTTAGTTTAAAGTATTAAGGAATTATTGTGGATATTAATTGGAAAAAGACGAAATCCCAAGTTCAAAAGAAGATACATTTTCGAAATGCTGAACATCTGGGTCCTAGACGACTTTAAACAGCCCCAGGCTCAATTTTGTGATTACCTAAATCCCAAAGATCGCCTGTGGGGGCTGGATAAAAATACCTATTACTCACCAAATGAAGAATGGTGATGAAATTACCTGTTCTCCGGATGAACAGTTGCGTGTTCCAAGAAGTGGACACCGATTTGGAAAGCCTTTTGATTTCAATGGGGGAGTGCGCAGGAAGATTACTCCATTGTTGGAAAATAAAACTTTTAAAATGCCTTCTGTTGAACTGCAGCGTGAGCTGCAGTTACCTTGTTCTGAAACCATGACAGAGAGAGCAGAGCTGAGATTTACTGATTCATAGTTTATACAATTGAATGCAGTTATTCAAGCTATTATAAAACCTGGAATGTATTGGTTGACATGTCAAATGAATGAAATGCTTCAAATTAATGCTGGTATAAATTCAGAATTAAATATAGTTAAGATACGTGTGCATGTATCTTATGAAGAATATTTAAAAAATCAGTCTGCTTTTTTGGACTGTAAACAACAGGTGATTTCTAACACAGAAAATGTGTTGAAGGTGGAAAAATCAGTAATAGACTTAGGATATCGGGTGAAGGAGCTAGAAAGAAAGTTAGATTATTTTCAAAAATCAAAGCAGAAGGAATAATGCAAAAATTGTTGGTTTGCCAGAAGGTATAGAAGGACAAGACCCTCTTCATTTCTTTGAAGACTGGATTCCGCAAATATTAGGGCAGGAATTTTTCTCTGCGGGCTTGGCACTGGAAAGGTCCCATAGAACTTTAAGAAGAAAATCCTCAGCTGGTCAACCCCCGAGACCGGTAATAATTCGATGTCTGAGTTATTTGGATAGAGAAGCAATTCTTCGACTTGCAGTACAAAACGCGAGACAACGACAAAACCCATTATTGATACAGAATTGTTGATTTTCTTTTTTTATCCTGACCTGAATCAAGATGTCATTCAACATCGACGTTGATTTAATCCACTTAAAGAAGTTTTGTGGAGTAAAGGTTATAAATCTATTTTTGTAAAACTGCAGTGTTGAAGGTCTTTTACGGAGGTTATCAATTTCGTTTTTTTGGAAACTGATTGTGAAGCAATGATTTTTGTTGACTCATTGCCAGATATAAGAGGAGAAAGACATAGTCCACCATTAACTTCAACAGAAAAAATTGGTAGCTGTGGAAACGAAAGAAATGTCAGAAATTGGTAAAATGGGAATGGAAAGAGTCCACCTCCTTCCGAAATGGGATCTTCGAGATTGGAGTCTTTTGCATGAAAAGATGAATTTTCTTATTTTATTTTTTCTCTTGTTATTATGAGAAATGGATTTTACTGATTGTTTGGCTGGGGAGGGGGAGATTTTCACTAAGTTCATTCCTCGTAATCAGCCACTGGTGCGTGATCCACACCTAATTTTTGTTTAGGGGATTACTACGATTACGTATTTTTTGGGGGGTATTTATTTTATTACTTTTTATTTTTTTTAGTCTTCTCTTCGTTTTAATTTGTGATTTTTTAAAATTGGTCTATATACGTTGATTTGAATTTTTTTATAAATATATTATTGGTATTTAGTAATAATAATAGATATGTTAAAGTTTAGGTTTGCTACTCTTAATGTTCAATTATAGAAATAGTCCAATTAAAAGTAAGCGGGTCTTGGCTTATATTCAGAAAATGAACATTGATATTGCCTTTAAAAAAAAACACATTTGAATGTGAAGGAAAGTGTGAAATTAAAAAGGGGTTGGGTTGGGCATGTATATTCTTTTCATTTAATTCTGGAGCTAAAGGTTCAGCGATTTTGATACATAAAATTTTATCTTTTAAATTCCAATCAATGGAGGAAAAGGCAGGATGTATTCTTAAATTGAATTGTAAGATATTTTAGTGAATTTTGTAGGTTATTAATATATATGCTCCAAATGCAGATGATGAAATATTTAATTCGGATGCATTTTTATGTTTGGGTCAAGATAATGATAATATTTTAGATGGTGGTGATTTTAATTGTGTTTTGGAACCTTTATTAGATAAATCTCCGAACAAAGTTAAAAAAACAAGATAGCAATGCAGGTCCAAACGGTGATGAAAAAAAATCATAATTTAGTAGATATTTGGAGACATCTTAAACTGACAGGGAAAGTTTTTACCTTTTATTCCACTAGACCTGAATCATTTTCAAGGATTGACTTCTTTTTAGTATCGGCACATTTACAAGGGAAAATACAACAAGCTGAATATAAAAGTAGGGTGATTTCAGATCATTCTCCGTTATATTTTACATATGAAACTTCTGAGAAAATTCAAATAGCTTATCGTTGGAGATTTAATACAATGTTGCTAAAAATACGAAATCAAATGATTTTTTGAAATAAAAACAAATTAATTTTTTTGAAAGAAAATTCTAAATCTGTTCAAAGTAAGTTTGTATTATGGAATGGTATGAAAGACTATTTGAGTGGACAAATAATTAGTTATACTAAAATTTAAAAAAATAGAATCGATTAAATCAGGGTCTTGAATTAGAGAAACAGATCGATGAGTTAGAAAAGGATTTTCAGAAAGATGCTACAGAAAATAGAATTATCTCGGCTGAAATTGAAATATAATACCTTGCAATCTTATCAATTTGAATGTGTGATTAATAGGACTAATCGAGAGTATTAAAAAATGGGAGAGAAAGCACACAAGGTATTGGCGTGGCAATTAAATAAAGAACAGATATCGAGGACTATTAATTGTGTTAGACCGAATTCTCTTATTACTTATAAACTTTGTGAGCTTAATTATGAATTTTATTCATTTTATAAAAAAGTTATATACTACTGAAGGAAAACAGGAAACTGGATCGATTGATTATTTTATCACAGTTGAATTTTCCGATATTAGAGGACAGAGATATAAAAGAGTTAGAAGAACCATTAACTGAATCAGAAATTAAAATTGCTATGTTGGATATGCCAAAAGCCAAATCGCCTGGTGATGATGGATTTTCGGTTGAATTTTATAAAATTTTTAATGATGATTTATCTACAGTGTTTGGGGGTGTATTACATCAAATTGGAAAACACGAGGATTTACCAGTCTTGTTCTAGTGCTTTAATTACAGTAATTCCTAAATAAGGTAGTGATCCTTTGAAAGTATTTTCATATAGACCAATTTCGTTGTTAAAAGTCGATTATAAAATAATACCTACGGTATTAGCGAAGAGATAGGTTAAACTTTTTCCAAAGTTGATTCATATTGATCAAACAGGTTTCATAAAGAATAGATATGCATCAGATAATATTTTGCAAATGATTAGTTTGATTAATAGATTTCGACATTCTTTAGATCATCCAATGATGATATCCTTAGATGCAGAAAAAGCATTTGATAGAGTTGAAAGGAATTTTTTGTTTAACTTTTTGGAGAAATTTAATTTTGGTCCTTCTTTTATTGGTTGGATTAGGGGGGTCTATATTGTAAACCGATAGCTAGTGTATTGACGAATGGTTTGATTTTGGAATCTTTTAAGTTAACTCAAAAAACTCATCAAGGTTGTCCTTTATCACCAGATTTGTTTGCATTTGTGATGAAACCTTTAGCACAGTTGATAAGACAAAATACACAGATACAAGGTATGAACGTTTTAGACGTGGAGCATAAAAATAATTTATTTGCTGATGATGTATTTAACAAATCCCGCTGAGTCATTTTTGCATTTGAAGGAATGTTTAATAAAATATGGATGTCTTTCTGGATATGAAGTTAATATGGAAAAAAAGTGAAATATTACTGGTAAGTGAAGGAGATTATTCAGTTTATAGGAATATTATTAATTTGAAGTGGACTGATCAAATTAAATATCTGGGTATAATTTTGAATGTTAATGATTAACCTTCATATAAATTAAATTATGCTCTGTAAATGAAAAAAAATTAAAACTGACTTGATTACCTATTAATTTAATGGGAAGGATAAATACAATTAAGATGAATATCGTTCCGCATATACAATATTTGTTTCAATGTATTCCGTAATTACTTGATATAACATAACATAACATAACAATTACAGCACGGAAACAGGCCATTAGGCCCTTCTACTCCGCACCGAACCAAACACCCCTCTCTAATCCCACCTCCCTGCACAATGTCCATAACCCTCCATCTTCTTCTCATCCATATACCTGTCCAACCTTTTCTTAAATAATACAATTGACTCCGCCACCACTATTTCTCCCAGAAGCTCATTCCACACGGCTACCACTCTCTGAGTAAAGAAGCTCCCCCTCATATTACCTCTAAACCTCTGCCCCTTAATTCTTAACTCATGTCCTCTTGTTTTAATCTTTCCTCCTCTTAACGGAAATAGTCTATCCACATCCACTCTGTCTATCCCTTTCATAATCTTAAATACTTCTATCAAATTCCCTCTCAACCTTCTATGCTCCAAAGAATAAAGACCTAATCTGTCCAATCTCGCCCTATACTCTAGATGCTTAAAGCCAGTTAACATTCTGGTAAACCTTCTCTGCACTCTCTCCACTCTGTTTATATCCTTCCTATAATTAGGCGACCAGAACTGCACACAGAACTCCAAATTAGGCCGCACCAACGTCTTATACAATCTCAACATCACCTCCCAACTCCTATATTCCATGCAATGATTGATAAAGGCCAGCATACTAAAAGCCTTCTTCACCACCCTATTCACGTGAGTTTCTACCTTCTGGGAACGATCTACCGTTACTCCTAAATCTTTCTGCTCTTCTGTATTCATCAATGCTCTCCCATTTACCACATATGTCCTGTTCTGATTCTTCTTACCAAAATGAAGCACCTCACACTTATCAGCATTAAATTCCATCTGCCATTTTTCAGCCCACTTTTCTAAGCAGCCCAAATCCCTCTGCAATCCTTGAAAACATTCTTCATTATCCACTATTCCACCTATCTTAGTATCGTCTGCATATTTACTAATCCAATTCACCACCCGATCATCTAGATTATTAATGTATATAACGAACAATAATGGGCCCAATACAGATCCTTGAGGCACACCACTGGTCACCGGCCTCCAACCTGACAGACAATTATACGCTACCACTCTCTGGCCTCTCCCTTTCAGCCAATGTTCAATCCATTTGACTATCTTAAAATTTATACGTAAAGACTGCACCTTCCTAACTAACCTTCCATGTGGTACCTTATCGAAGGCCTTACTGGTCCATATAGACAACATCCACTGCGCTACCCTCATCCACATTCCTAGTCACCTCTTCAAAAAATTCAATCAGATTGGTCAAACATGACCTTCCTCCCACAAATCCATGTTGAGTGCTCCTGATCAGACCCTGTCTATCCAGATGTTTATAAGTACTATCTCTAAGAATTTTCTCCATTAATTCACCTACTACAGACGTCAAATTTACAGGCCGATAGTTGCCAGGCTTCCTCCTTGAACCCTTTTTAAATAACGGAACCACATGCGCAATGCGCCAATCCTCCGGCACTATCCCCATATCTAATGACATTTGGAAAATTACCGCCAGAGCCTCTGCTATTGCCTCCTTCACTTCTCTCAATGTCCTGGGGAAGATCCCGTCTGGTCCCGGAGACTTATCCAACTTTATATTCTTCAAAAGCCTTAAAACTACACCTTTTGTAATCTCTATATTCCCCATATTTACCCAATTTGCTTTTTTTAATCTCACATCTCCCAATATCCTTCTCCTTCGTGAATACCGAAGAAAATAAACTGTTCAATATCTCCCCCATTTCTCTAGGCTCCACACACAGTTTCCCGCTCTGATTTTCTAAGGGACCAATTTTGTCTCTAGCTTTCCTCTTACCATTAACATATTTGTAGAACTCTTTTGGATTAGTTTTCACCCTGCTTGCCATAGTTTTCTCGTACCTTCTTTTAGCTTTCCTAATTCCTCTCTTAAGATTCCTCTTACATGCAATGCATCTTTCAAACATCTCCTTAACTCCATGCTTCTGATATCTAATGTACACCTCCCTTTTTCTTCGAAACAAGTTTCCAATATTCCTTGAAAACCACGGCTCTCTCAAACCTTTTGCCCCTCCTTTTAACCTAACAGGAACATAAAGCTTTTGCACTCTCAAAATCAGATCTTTAAAAGACTTCCATCTCTCTACTACATCCTGCCCATAAAACAAATTGTCCCAATGCACACCCTGCAAGTCATTTCGCATCTCCTCAAATCTAGCTTTCCCCAATCAAAAACCTCAACCCTTGGCCCTGACTTCTCTCTTTCCATAATGACATTGAAGCTGATGGCATTATGATCACTGGACCCGAAGTGCTCGCCAACACTAACCTCCATCACTTGACCCATCCCATTTGCCAACAGTAGATCTAATACTGTTCCTTCTGTGGTCGGAACCTCTACATATTGTTGTAAAAAACTATCTTGCACACATTTCACAAACTCTAACCCTTCCAGTCCTTTCACAGAATGTGTTTCCCAATCTATATGTGGAAAATTAAAATCTCCCATAATTACAACTCTGTGCTTATCACTAATATCTACTATCTCCCTACAGATTTGCTCCTCTAGGTCTCGGTCCCCCCCGGGTGGTCTATAATACACCCCTACAAGTGTAACCTCTCCTTTCCTACTCCTCAGTTCCACCAAAATAGCATCCGTGGATGTGCCCTCTAATCTATCCTTCGTAGGCACCGCTGTAATATTTTCCCTGAGAAGCAATGCAACCCCACCTCCTCTTGCCCCTCCGACTCTATCACACCTAAAATAATGAAACCCAGGGATATTCAGTTGCCAATCACATCCTTCCTGCAACCATGTCTCACTAATCCCTACCACATCATACTCCAAGTATCAATCCACACCTTCAGCTCATCCACCTTTTTTTTACAATACTCCTGGCATTAAATTTATGAATTTCAGAGATTTCCCAATTTTTAATCCCTGTTTGCCCTCATCTTTAATAACAACATTATTTACTTTTCCTGCCAATTGCCCTTCATCTTCTTCCAGAGCATTTCCCTTCTCTATCACCTGCCCATCCATATTCAAATACTTACTACAAACTTTCTTTGTTTGCATTCTAACTTTCTCCTTACTGCTCTGTACTATTTTGTTCCCTCCCCACAACCATTCTAGTTTAAAGGATCCTGTGTAGCCCTAGCAAATACCTCTGCCAGGATTCTGGTCACCCTGGGATTTAAGTGTAACCCGTCCTTACTGTACAGGTCACATCTCCCCCAAAAAAGGTCCCAGTTATCCAGAAACTTAAAATCCTGCCCCTTACTCCACCCCTTCAGCCACGTGTTAATCCTCCACCTCATTCTATTTCTATTCACACTGTCACGTGGCACAGGGTGTAATCCAGAGATTACCCCCTTTGCGGTCCTTCTTTTTAACTCCCTACCTAACTGCCTATACTCACTTTTTAGGACCTCTTCTCTATTTCTCCCTATGTCATTGGTACCTACATGTACCACGACCTCTGGCTCCTGTCCCTCCCACTTTAGGATATCTGGGACACGAGCAGCAACATCCCGGACCCTGGCACCAGGGAGGCAAACCACCAGCCGGTTCTCCTTGCTGCGTCCGCAGAATCCCCTATCCGTCCTCTTAACTATGGAGTCTCCTACCACAATTGCCCTCCTCTTCCTTTCCCTCCCTTTCTGAGCTACAGGGGCCGACCTCGTGCCAGTGGCACAGCCACTGTCACTCCCCCCAACCTTGATGTCCCCCTCAACAGTGCTCAAAGAGGCGTACTTATTGCTGAGGGTTACATTCACAGGGCTCCTCTCTGGCACCTTACGTTTTTTTGTCCCTCTTCTAACAGTTACCCACCTTTCATCCTCCCATGGCCCTGGCGTGACCACCTGGCTGTAACTCCTGTCTATGACTTCCTCTGTTTCCCTAACCATTCTGAGGTCATCGAGCTGCAGCTCTAGTTCCCTAACACGGTCCCTGAGAATCTTCAGCTCGAACGAATAAATAAAGTTTTTAAAAAAGGAAAGAAAAAGACGGAAAAATTCTGGACCCATTTGTATCTTCCCCATACAGGATCCGTGTATACACGGTGACATAGTCGGAAACCCAAGTGAATATTTGTTCTTTTAAATTTCCTCCGATTCAAACATGAACAACATTGGAAAACCTTTTGAACAAGGCAATAACAATAAAGTAACAACCACCAGAGTTGTGTTTCTCTTCGTATAGTATTTCTCCTTGAAGCTCTGACAGCAGATCGCCACAAACCAAACGAGCATGTCAAGAACGGTGTAATTTATGAAGCGAATGAACTTGTAAACGTGACTGTAAAACAGCACGGATTTGGGAAAGTGATACTCAAAATATTGTACAGAGAGACAGAGAGAGAGAGAGAGAGAGAGAGAGAGAGAGAGAGAGAGAGAGAGAGAGAGAGAGAGAGAGAGAGAGAGAGAGAGAGAGAGAGAGAGAGGAAATAGCAATATTGAAGGGAGAATGTGAACTTAACTTTACTCTCCTTGCATAAATTGGATTTTCGCTCATCCAATTTATGCAGGAATTTCAAATTAATATTCCGAATTAATATCCAGCAGTTGAGGGGTATGGGAAATTGTATATGATGGGATAGACTAGGTCAAATGTTGAGTTCATTACTAGAAATTACAAATTATTTACCTGTTAATTCTCATCTCTGAACCTTTGGACCTTTCATGTTATCCAAGCATCTCTTCGTAAATTTGCTGTGGGGCCCGGGATAATCTTCAAAAGGCTATAATGCCACTATTACACACAAACATACACACACACATACAAACACACACACACACACAGACACACACACACACACACACACACACACACACACACACACACACACACACACACACACACAAACAGATACAGAGAGACACACACACACTTTCAGAAACGGCCACACACAAACAAACACTCTCACACACACAGACTCACACACACACACACACACACACACACACACACAGACACACACACACACACACACAAAGAGACACAGAGAGAGACACACACGGTTACGCATACATTTTCACAAACGGACGCACGCAAACAAACACTCTCAGAGACACACACACACACACACCACACACACACACACACACACACACACACAAACAGACACAGAGAGACACACACACACTTTCACAAACGGCCACACACAAACAAACACTCTCACACACACATACAAACACACACACACACACACACACACACACACACACACACACACACACACACACACACACACACACACACACACATACACACACACACAAACAGACACAGAGATCACACACACACTTTCACAAATGGCGACACACAAACAAACACTCTCACACACACAGACTCACACACACACACACACACACACACAAACAGACACAGAGAGACACACACACAGTTACGCATACATTTTCACAAACGGACTCATGCAAACAAACACTCTCAGACACACACACACACACACACACTCACACACACACACACACACACACACACACACACACACACACATACACACACATACACGAGTATATCGAAGTATATTCTACCTTTAACTATGTGGAAAAATTAAATAGAAAGTCATCTGTAATTGGAGACATGAGGCCACGGGGAATGTCGACAGGAATTGTATTTTTTTTTAAAAAACAAGAACAATCTTTTCTAAAGCCTGCGGAGTAACTCAGTGACATCTATGGAATGGGTACTCAAGATGTTCAAACGGAGACGCATGAAGCTCCCACTGTTGTTGCGATTTGTGATGGACAAGAGAGAGCTTTTAGGCGGTTCCACTGTTGCCCTGTGTAAAGTAGGGGGAGAATTGCGGAATTCCCCATTGTGTGAAACCAGGGAATCTATTTCTCAAAGAAATAAGCCATAAAAGATAGAACACAGACGGCAGGAAGGGAGTTTGTACATCGATTATATCTCCGCGAAAGTGTGCTGCAGATTCCTTGATTAGAACACGGATCATATGGAATCATATTCCTTACCGGTTCTGGAAAAGTTACAGTAAATGCTACATAGGCCATAGGACAGAATAGGTCAGAACAGACGGAGATCTGTGATCCGGACCGGGAATTCCATTCCGCTCCACACAGATTCTAGCCATTTGGAAACATGGACGCTGATATTTCTACGAATGGCTCTGTGCCTTTCCTGCAAGAAAAGGAATGACAGACACCAACACATCTGGGCAGCAGCTGCCCTCAAGCAACGGAGCATCATCACTCACCCGGGAGGCCAACGACTGCGAGGACTGGATAATAAATGTATTTTACCAGCAATATTGCAGGTCGACCAATCTTCATAGAAACTGGCGGATGAGACCTGGAAACTGGTGCACACTATTTCAAGATATCATTGAAATAAAAATCAATTCCCGACAGAGACTTGAATCATGAGTAATGTTAGTTTTAGTTACTCAACAAATAAGATGAGATGTTTACATGGTGTACACGATTCGGTCAATTCCCGTCGCTCCATTAATTGAGAGGTTGGAGTGAAGTGTAACGACGGAGTGACTGCTCCCTTGATACCACCTCGGTGTGTTCGTTCTGGAAACAACCATCACTCCTTCAAATCCATGACAGGGATTTGAAAGATTCATCTGGCGTGGGCGACATTAAGACTGTATTATCTTAATGATGGCATAAAAGGTGTGTTTGATTTCCATAGCCCAAATGAAGAAACCTTGTAGATGCTGAGGTTCGAGGGCAACATATAAATGTACTGAATAGAACTCACCGGGATACGCTACATGCATTGTAAGTCAATGGCAACGGGCTTTATTTGGCCAAGAGCGTTTCTTTAGGAGAGAGAAAAGCTCAGGAGCGAATGGTTGTGTACCTTTATTTCTGTTTGACCTATTGCTTTCTAAATTCCACTTAGACAACATCCATAGTCTCTCCATCATCTACATTCTTGCTAATATAATGGATAAATATTGCGATAATTTGGTGAGATTAGAGTAGATTACATACATACTCACATTTTAAAACAGATCTTATTTGAAAGAGTGAAGAATTCACATTCAGTGAACATTTTAGAATCAATGGAGGATACTAGGCACATTTCACAAGTAGGTGATAATTGAAATGACGTCATGAAATGTATAGACATTGTTTGGATTAGAGATAGGCTGGCTGTTTAAATAATTACAATGCTTGTGACTTTTTTACATAGTGATCACAGAAGGTTCACAACTGGGATTTATGTACTTCAGACAACAGGTTAAACAAGGAGAACTCTTGTGGTTTGATGATGAAGGTAGGGGTTTTGCAAGTGAGATTTACATGGCTTTCTAGCAGGGTCAGTTGAAAATAGAGAAGTTAGACCAAGCTCAACAAGCTCTCTCAGCCAGTATGTGTGAGACCCTGAAAGAGACTGAACAGTTACAGCTGAAACAAGCCAGGCAAATCTGATGGGAAACCGAAAGCTTAAGAGTGGCAGATGGCTGGAAGTACTATCTATCTGATGTTTCTCTTGGAATAAGTGGAATAGAAAGGAACTCTGTGTAGCCTTAAAGAAAGAGGATATCATCTGGAGAAGCCTGATGGGGCAAGTTTCATCAGCGAGACATTGAGGTGAATGATGATAATACCTACGCTGTGGAAATCATGGAACAGCAAATCTCTCTCTGCAAACCATACAAGAACATACCTGAGTGGTAAACATTTACCATTCGAGCACCAAAACCTGGTGAACCTTATACATGTTAAATTTTGTGCACAGTTTAATAATTGGCTGCAACCAGAGAACTTGGGAGAAGGAGAAGTGAGATTGAAATGTGAAGCAAAGAACGTTTCTTACATTGATACCCACATCATACACGTGTCCTGAGAATTAGAAGGGGGTTAATTTGGGTTAGTTAAATAAAGAGATAAAGTTTGATTCTATATCCATGTTTAAAGTTAATTAAAACAACTTTTGTTTAAATAACCATTTGTCGTGGTGAATACCTATTGCTGCAGTGTTTTGGTGCCTTTTGGGTTCGTAACAGTAATCTCATCAAAAAACTCTACCAGATTCATTAAACACGACCTACCTCGCACAAAACCAACTGACCATCCTTGATAATCCCATGGCTGTCGATATACCTGGGTATCCTACCTCTCATAACTCGTTGCAAATAATTTATGTACTGCCGATGTGATGCACAATGGCCTAAAAGAACCCAATTATTTTTGGAGCCTTTTTTTAAACCACAGAACAACATGACGTGCCTTCCAATACACCAGCACCTCACGAGTGGCCAATGACATTTTGAATTTTTCTGAAAGGAGCCCTGAAATGTCCTCTCTCAGAATCCTAATGAATATAATATCTGGGCCGAGATATTTATTCTTTATTTGCTGTAAGGCAACAGGCACTCTGTCCTATTAAATGTTCTTTCCCACTGCTCTTGTTTCCCTATCTCTCCATCTCGTGATTTTCCAGACTGGTAGGCCACTCTGATCTTCTAGGGGGCCAATTTTGTCCCTTACTATTATTTTACTTGTAACGTAATTGTTGAAATCCTGCGTGTTTAATTTCACGTTTTATGCCTAAGAATTCTCATGTCTTATTTTTGCCTTCCTGATTTCCCTCTGATGTATTATTTTACATTCTTCATGTTATTTTAGTGTCTCGGTTCTCCCTTGTTTTCTATACCTGCTATGCACTTCACCCTTCTCACCAGATTACCAATATCCCTTGAAAATTTAGCTTCCCTATGCCTGTTAAATTTGTCTTTAATCGTAAGAGGTACATGAAAACTCCGCCCTCTCAAAATATCACCTTTGAAGTCCTTCCAATTACTGAACACATACTTGCCAGAAAACAACATTCCCTAATCCAGTCTTCCCAGACCCTTACTCATTTCCACAACATTGGCCTTGCCATAAACTTAACTCGAGGGGTAAACCTATCCTTCTCCATAATTATCTTTAAACTAATGTCATTATAGTCACGGGAAACAGCATGTCCGCTTACACATACTTTTGATGCCTGATCTGTCAGTCTCCGCTAATAGCAGATCGAATATTGCCTCATCTCTCAATGGAACCTCTATATATTGTTTTCCACAGTTTTCCTGAACACACCGACAAACTCCAAACCATCCAGCCTTTTTACAGCATGGATGTCCCAGTCAATATAAGGAAAGTTATACTTTCCAACTATTGGAACTTTCTGTTTGTTCTCTACAGATTTTTTCCGCCAACTCTCTCTGACTATTCGATGATTAATAATACAACCCTATCTGTGTGTTCACACATTTCCCGTTCCTCAGCTCGAACCATATAGCCTCTTTAACGAGCTCACTGGGGTAACCTAAGCACAGCTGTGATATTTACTCTGACTCACCGTGTCACTCCCGACCTTCCGCACATCCCTCCCCCTCTTTCACGACAAAACCAACAGAAATCTGGAAGATTGATCTGCCATCCATGCTCCTCCTGAAACCAGGTCCGTAGAGAGGTTAGAACCTTGTATTTACGATTGATGGTTGATTTTGTACTTTCCCTTGAATTATTAATTGTTTTTTTGTAGAGGTACCATAGTTAACGTCGAAATATCAAAGCAGACCGGGAGTTCCGTTCTCATTCTTGGAATGACCATGGAAGAGAATGAGTTCGCGAGAAACTATTTAAATTTATCATCATCATTATTATTCATCATCATCATTATTATTCATCCTCATCATTATTCATGATCATCATCATCTTTATTATTCATTGTTAGTCATTTATTGTCATTTTAATTCGTTTATTTTTTTGTTTGACGTTGAGGATCATTATCATTTACAATATACATTATTTTACTAATTATTAAGAAGTGCAATGCTATGAAAATATTTATTCGCTTTTATCAACGAAACCTCAAAACTATTTACTTCTGCAATGATTTATTTGAATGAATAAGATACAATTCGGAATATGGAGGCTGACTTCTCTTGGAATGTGAGGTGTTTTGATATTGGGAAATATTAGAAGCGAGCAAGTGTCACCTGCAAAGCCTAACGAATAAGAACAATGTCATAGTCCTATGTGCCAATCCAGGCCATAATCTCATCGGCCTTTCTGATAACACTCCTTGCATTGACAAATTCATCTGTGTATTTTTCTCCATACATGCAGCCCTCACGTGACCTTTACCATCTCAACCTAACTATCTGTCGTAACAGTATGGTTCCCACCCCTTTTCTATCTCGTCTACCCATCTCCCAACCGGAGTAGCACTACGAATCCGACCCACTAGGATGTTCGTCCCCCTCCAGTTCAGGAGCAAACTGTCCCATCTGAATAGGTCCCACTGTTCCTGAAACAGAACGCACATGTCCAGAAATATGACGCCCTCACTACTGCAACATCTCGTGTGCCGCTGCATTACTCTCCTATTTATAGTCTCACTATTTTGTGGCATGGGTTACGAATCTGATATCGCAACCCTGGAGGTCCGGTCCTTCAAACGTTTCCTTAACTCCCTAAACACTCTGTAGGACGTACTCCACGTTCTAACAAATAACATTTATCCCGACATAGATCAAAATATCTGGCTTATTACCTCTCCCTCCTGACAACACTGACAACTCCATCCAACGTATCGTGGACCATGGCACCAGGGAGGCAACAGACCATCCGCCATTATTGATCTAGGGAATGACGCCAAAAGAAGCGAGCGGCCGAAGCAATGCGCAGGAATTACGTTCAACGTGACAGACAAGATTTTTGGAAGCAATATTCATTCATTTTGTCTGGCCAGATGCAGTGGCGAATTATTGCGGAATGACCTTTACAAATAAAATGGAAACTGGGTGAGAAATTGCCATGAACTAGGCATCCAAAGCATGGCTTTGTAATGGGAAGGCTCAAATGATTTTCGTCCTCAGTATCCACATTTTATATGCAGCCTCTGTTATGCACTTTTTGAACATGTTGCGTTATGACTTGGTAATGGTT